>NW_022436955.1:7112436-7140578 GCF_009761245.1 Sapajus apella | reverse complement strand
TGTGTGTGTGTGTGTGTGTGTGTGTGTGTGTGTGTGTGTGTGTGTGTTTTACAGATTTATTTTTTATTTACTTTAGGTTCTGGGGTACATGTGCAGATCATGTAGGATTGTTGCATAGGTACACACATGGCAATGTGGTTTGCCGCCTCCATCCCCCTCGTCACCTACATCTGGCTTTTCTCCCCATACTATCCCTGACCTCCCCACCCCTCTGCTGTCTCTCCCTTGGCCCCCTCCAACAGATCCCAGTGTGTGATGCTCCCCTCCCTGTGTCCATGTGTTCTCATTGTTTGACATCCGCCTATGAGTGAGAACATGTGGTGTTTGATTTTTTGGGCCATTCTGTTAGAAACAGTCAGCATGCCAATGATTAATATTGCCCAAGTCATTGAAGCTACCTCCCTCTGGCTCTAGGTACCTTTAATTTTTTTGGTATGCTTTGAATGTAGACTCATCCTTGCAGATTCTTTCCCTGCATTTCAACTATAGAAATTTTTTGTAAGCTTTCCGAACCAGACTGAGACTCTTTAAGTACATGTCTAGTCTTCTCTTTGGGGCTTGGCTTCCAGCAATTTTGAAATAATGTCTGTCTTATAAAATCAGTTAGCCAATCATCTATTTGGCTAACTATACCTAACTGTAATTAACTAACAAGAAAATCTTTATTAGTACATACTAGGCTTATGAAATAATTAATGAATAAGTAATGTTAATACTTGAAAATAATAGTAGTAACAAGAATCACAGAAGCCTAGAACCCTAAAACGTTGAAACCTTAGCTCCCCTTATCTGTGATACTACTTTTTAGAGCTCCAACTATATAATATTTTCTTCAGTGATCAGAAAGTTTTAAATGTCTTTTGTACCTCTGTTTTTACCAGTCCTTACATTTTCCTTTTTTTCTTCATGAATTCTTCATGCATTATGAACAAAACACTATAAATACATTCTTTAACAATCTTTTCTAGCCTATAATTTGATCAGAAGAAAATTTTACTTTTGTTTTGATGTAGTTGATGTTTTTGTTTGTGTTTGGCATATGGCTTTAATGCTAATATAATTTTCATTGATTCACTGCATTGTAATATTGTATGTCTTTAATATACCTTTATATCCATTCTGGCCAATGATTCCCTCCATGGTGCAACTGAAGTTTAAAACAAGCATTCAAAAACTAATTTGTAGATTTTCAAATACTTAGAAGAAACCATAAGTATAGTCAGTACAGAGTTCACCAATACAAATATCACCCGAGTTTATCTCTGGTACAAGTCTGGTCACAATAGTTCTTTTGTCATTGTTTAGATGCTAACATAATATTTATATCCATTTTTGTTTATTAAACATGGGAAAATACGATTTTTTATTTCATTGAAAGTGAAATCTGGTTGAGAAAATCTTTTAAAATTTGATGTTTTTAAAATAAAAACAAAACACCTCCTAAGTGATGAAAATATTTGAAATCACTCAGCCTTTGAATTCTTTATTCCACTTAGCCTTTGTATTCTTTCTACCTTTTTGCCACAAACAGCATCCTCCCTCTTTTTTAAAACATGTTTTGATTATGTCCTATATGTATTAAAATGCTGACATAGACAGTTGTAAAAGAAAATATAAATTTTCTGTAGTCTTGCCAGTAAGAGATAATTTTCAGAGTATTGTTTGTTTAAATCTGATATAAATATTTCACTACTCTGCTTAATACCACACTAAGGATCTCACACTATAAACTGTGTTTTAAGTATCTGGACTTGAAATCAAAGTCTTTGGAAATCTATAGCCTGGACACTATTATAGCTTCACTGATGTCTTTCTTCCCCCAGACCCTGTGGTTCATCCATTCTGAATTAAAAGCAATTCCTGAATCTCACTTTGCTTTCTCCTGTTTCCTTGCCTTTGCACACTTGTATACCTTTGAATTATGACTCTGCATCCCCATTCCCTTCATCAGCTAAGTTCCTGTATTTTTCTTAGCATAATTTTTATCTCTTCTACTTATGTCTTCCCTCAAGCTGCTTGGGTTTTCACAACATTGTCTTCATGACTGTTATATGACATAATTCTCTCTAGTATCTTATTAAGCTGTCCTTATAACTAAAATTACATTGAACTGCCATATGTCTAGGCATTGAGGATTATATAGCAGAATCCCTGGCAACTTTTATATTACCTGCATAGAGTAGATGCTATGAGCTAATCTCCATGAGTATATTTTAGTTCATAGCTAGTATGATGGACACTGTTACTAACTTCCAAAGTGACTGCTGCTATTTCAGATATAGACAAAAGACAGGTTTTTCCTTAAGTGACCCTACACAATGAATGTAGTACATGTAATCTCCATCCAATCATTCTTTTAACATAAAATTGATATTTAACATAATCCTAAGTAGCATATCATGTCACTTTCTGCCATGTATATAAACAATGAGAATACTGCAACGGTATAGCTATCCCACTACCTGGAGGTAATATTAGACAATTAATTTTAGAAATCGATATTTCCACTGGGACAAAACATAATGAAAAGCTTCGAGAAGAAAACACTATTTTCATTGGACTAAATTTACAGTCAAGAGTAAGTAAAACTTTTAAATTACAGACTAAAGTAAGATGATTTTTTTCAGCATAATGCAGAAAAGTGTAGCATCAAAACTTTAGAAATAAGTAAGTAAATAGGTAAACACATAAAAACTGCACATCTTTGTGTGTTTTTAAAAGGTTTTCTTGTAATGCACTTTCTGATGTGCACTCTCTTATAATGTTAGGGAAAAGAGAAGATATTTAATATGTTATTCTTTAACTATGATAGACACAAATGTGTAGTGGGAGGTTAAATATACGATATCCACCACATACTTTATCTCCACTAACATACACATTTATTGGAACTGTAAACATTTTGTTTACTCAAAAATATTTGAGAAAGGAAGCCTCCTTGGAGAAAAATATCTAAAAAAACCATTTATCTTCTATCCAAAGAAGAGATTCATACACTGAAAACATTTTGTAATGCTAAGGATTTTAGAGAAACAGATAAGCAGATTTCAAACACTCTTTCTTGGTTGGTAGATTATAACAATGGAACCTATTTTTCTTTTTGTTTGTTTTTTAACTTTTATTTTTAGTTCAGGGATACATGTGAAGATTTGTTACACAAGTAAACTTGTGTCCTGGGGGTTTGTTGTACAGATTATTTTATCACCCAGATATGAAGCCTAGCACCCATTGGCTATTTTTCCTCATCCTCTCCCTCTTCCCCCTCCTCCTCCTTCTGATGGACCCCAGTGTGTGTTGTGAAACCCCTTTTTCAAAAAAAAATTATGCTAAAATTCAAGGTGTAAAACTGATCATTGCCCAGCTGCATTTGAGTGTGAATGTGATGCCAATTACAACGTGAGTATACTATATCATTTCAGCCTATGCAATTTACCTGTACATTTATATCCTCTGTCTCGTCAAGTCAGGGTAGAGATCATGTCTCTACCTTTGGGAATGTAATTTAGTGCAGTAAACTTCGCAGTTAAACTGACCAATATTTATTTCATAGCTCCTTCCATTTGAGCTGGAGTTTGAACATTTGATTTCTGAGAGTTCTGCTTAATCGTTATGAAATGAAAAAAATATATATAACTTAAAGGAAGAAGTGAAAGTACTCCTGAGGATAACTCGTGTAAAGTGACAAATAGATAGGCAGTCAATATTGTGGTTTTTTTTTTCTTTTTCTCCACTATGACAATATTTATTTTATTTATATCTTAGTTTTATTTGATCATTACACAATATATACATGGATTAAAACATCACACTGTATCCCAGTGTATCCTACTGGAGTATGAATATTCATATATATTAGGTCAGGGAAAACAGGAGATACTTAGGGAAAAAAGAATATCCTAGCCTATACAGTGTGATGGTTTGATCCATGTATATACTGTGTTATGATCAAATCAGGGTATTTAGCATATCTATCATCTCAAACATCGATTATTTCTTTGTGGTGAGAACATTCAAAATTCCCTCTTTCTGCTATTTTGAAATACACAATACAGAATTGTTAACTATACCTACCCTACTGTGCAAAAGAACATGATCATTTATTTCTCCTAACTGTAACTTCACACCCCTGAAAAACCGCTCCTTCACTCTCCTCAACCCTCTATCTCCCCCTTGTCCCAAACCTCTAATAACTGCTATTCTATTCACTACTTCTATGAGATCAACATTTTTAGATAACACATATTAAAGAGGTCATGTGGTATTAATCCTTCTGTGCTTGGCTTATTTCAGTTATTGTCTGCTAGGTTCATCTACATTGTCACATATGGAAAGATTTTATTCTTTTTTATTGTGGAATACTATTCCATTGTATATGTATATTCCTTTATTTTTATTCATTCATCCATTGATGGATGCAGGTTGATGTCTTATCTTGGCTATTTTAAATAGCGCTGCAACAGACACAGGAGTGTAGATAGATCTTTGACATATTAATAGAGTTTTCCTTTGGAAATTACTCAATAGTGTTAATTTCAAAAATTTTGAGTAGCCTCCATATTGTTGTGCATAATGGCTATACTAATTTACATTCCCACCAACAGTGTGGCTGTTTCCCTTTTTCCACATTCTCTCAAGCAGTGAAGGTGTTGTTAAGAATAAAAGCTTACAATATACTTTGTGAAAATACAGCATATTTTGAAAATGCTTGTAGTTGCCTTTAAAAATGGATTTTTCCAGGGAAATTATATTTTTGTTAATAGAAAACCCTACTTACATAAATATACGAAGATTTAGAAAGGCTGAAATCCTCGTGAGAAAACTTGGTAGCAAATGGTAATGCCTAAAGAAAATCAATAGGTGAAAGACTAAAAAAATCAATAATAGGTGTGTGATATCTAAGTGTACATATATACAAATGTACATATATAAATATATGTGTGTGTGTGTGCACCTGGGTGAGAAAGAGTGTATGTATACATAGCACCTCCCATATAATTAGCACTTGATATGCAGAAGCTCACTCATGGATTTCTCATGACAGATCTTACAATAATTTATAATTATCTCTACTTCTTCGTGTAGTAAATCTTCAGTTGCATCTGAAAAGAGTTTTTAAAAATCTGTCTCCTACAATGCTTTCTGGGTACCACATTAAATATATCTTAGATGCATTTTTCACATTTAAACTTGAGAGAAACTAGCAAAATGAGAAATCAAGTCAAGACTACAAATATTGTTCATGAACTTTTGATAATATTATCTGCAAATGACTGTTCACATTCATATGTGAGCAGAAGCCTTCAGGAAAATAGAGACATAGTTTTCTTCCATTCAAAAATTTTATTATTATCATCTGTTTCTAGGGTCTTATTTACAATGACAGCATTTCGAAGGGCATACTTGTCTGATGTGATGGTAATTTATTGAGTTGAAAAGCCTTTTGTTTCAACAATTATTTATGGAGAAATGCTTTCATAGAATCAGATTGTACAAAGGGTGTGTTTACTGGTAAAACATATAAAGATAACTTTATTCTGAAATGAATAAAATTTGCATTTCTCTATGAAGAACAAATAGACAAAATTATCCCCTAATGTAGAAAATGATGAGATACAAATAGAAAGAATAATTTTTGTTCTAATATTCATATAGTGCTGTATATTCAAACACAGTATCATATCTGAATCTCTTAGCGGCTTGCATAATAGTTAGAGCAGTACTATTCACACAGGTTTAAGATTCTTCCGCATGATATTACAACTGATCACAAAAACCTAACCCAGCTAACTTTAGCATACCCTATGCCAACCTTCAACCTAATTTCAAATCACTTGCTCATTGCCTAGGTATTGTCTGGGGGCAGGAGAAAAATAATATGGGTCAAATATGCCATTTCCAGGTTGCAGCTTATCTCAGTACATTATGATGACTCACTGCTGCCACCACTGCCCAAATATAATTCCTTCATTCTCAGTTGCCATGAATGTGATAGATTGTGTTAAAAATGAATTAACTACATAAATTATAAAACCAACATTAAAACGTAATTCATTCTGTGAAAGTTTGAAATTAATAACAATAAAATTTTATGGAACAAATTTATGGTACTTATTTTGGCCAATTTTATGCTAAATGCCATGCCAAGAAAAGATTTTTCACCTCCTTGACAAATTACATTGCCTAATTTGTTGTATTTCTACTTTGCTTTTTATTGCAGTTATCTTGTTTTTGTTAACCTTAATTTGCCTCATATTCTTATTTATTCTTTAATTGATTTTCCATTCTTTTCTATATAAATGTATAAATCTTAAGATATTCCATAAAAAGAACGATAGCAGGAAAATATTCATCTATGGTAGCAATAATAATTGAAACTACAGAGTTACATTGTCTTATACCTAAGAAATAGTTATTTCAAAATATCACCGAATATTGGTAATATGACAGACCACTACATTCATTTATCGGTGATAGCATTTAAACTATTGCATTCCTTTGTAAAGCAATATTGTAGTTTGCAGCAAGAACTATAATGATGTTTTTAACCATCCATCAAGTTATTTAACTATTTTAATTTATCTTATATATTTCAACAGAAGCAGAAACTACATTAATGAATCACTTTTTGCAGCATTATGAATAATACAGGAGAAGAAAAAAAGACAATAATATAAATTGTTCCATAAAGAAAAAGAATTATTTAATAAATACCATATATCAATATACTAGAAAATGTTTCAGTCATCATAGAAACATGACTGCTAATTCTGGAAATTGATAGTTGAACTGGATTGTGTCAAAGAAAATCAGAGCTGAGCAGAAGTTAAAGTGGAGCAAATCGATTTTATTTTTGACTATTGTCGTAGGGACAGAGAGACCCCAGCACTGAACTGGGCTCCATGCCAAGTACAGCAGAAACAAGTGGGGATTTATAGTTCAGAAGCACAAGAGTTGGTAGATGAAAAATTACTAAGAAGAAATATCAAGTTTACTGGAAATTCTGGCTAAACCAACCAAATAGGATTCTTGCTGAAGGCAAGCTAGCATGATCAGATACCAAGGATGGGAAGATTTTACCAGGTATGAGGCTGATCATGTACCAAAGGTAGGTGTTCATGAGAGCAAGATTATTTGCTATACTGAATTTTACAAGAAAGTGTGCAGATGAGCCTTAGAGAAAATTTAGAAGCCTGAATAAATTTAGATCAAGCAAAGAATCTTTGATACAACCCTTTCTTGTTCAATGGAAGAGAATACATTCTTTTTTTTTTCTTTTATGAATACAGTGAATCTGATTCTCATTCAATCACCTTAGTTCATTTAGAAACAGCTGATCACCTATTGAGACTTGGCTTCTGACTTGTATATTGTGTCTTCCATGAGTCATTTAATGAGAAGGATACTTATGCTTATAAAGGGAAAGACAACAATTACAAGTGGAATCAATCTGTGTGCCCAACTTTGCAGACCTTCGTGGATCTACCACAAGAAGTCTTGGGACCTGTATTCTTTCCTCAGTAATTTATGCATAAAGGCAGTGATTTGATGCATCTCTTAATTCACCTCTGGAGCTTTCCTGATTATTGGAGAAACATCAGACATATTTTTCAGGACGAATCAATTCCAACCACTACACAAGTGTTCTCTTCTGTAGCCAGCATCTTATTTACAGCAATGCAGTAGCACACTGGGTTTCTTGTGGACCACTGATAAGATCAGTAGTGATGTTGTCTAGAGACATGGGGAATTGCTTCAGTAATGTGTAAATGATTCTGTAGTTGAGTCTAACTTCTTAGAATTATAGATTCCAAGGGATGGTACCCAAAAGATGGCAAAATTTCCCCCAAAATTAATTTGATTGTTGATGGAATTTATGCCAAGTTCTGCAGTTATTTTTCTAAGTCATGTTCTCAGCAATCAACATCACCTATAAGAGTCTTTGTAATGTTTTGGACACTGCTTTTGTTTCTATAATGAGAGTAGGATGAATTGGAGGGGATAGGTGATTCCTTAGAGATGGTTCAAGATAGGAAAAAAAATCTCAGAAAAGAAACAAGCAATATGAAGAAATTCATAAGACTGGAAAGATAACTGATGGTTACCAGCCAATTTGACTGGTAACCATCAATAGGCTTGGGTTCCGCAGCTAAAATAAGAACTATTAGTACCTAGACAAGGATGATGGAAATAATTACCTGATATGAGCATGACCAAAGACTGCAATTTGAGACTAAGAGAAGGATTTGTAAGAGGTTGTCTATGTGTGTTTTGGTTGAGTCAAAAGCATTAGGCTGAGAGGGACAAGGGCGACACTTCCATTTGTTTGAGAGATAGCTAAGGACTTTGTAGTATCTTGGGGCCTTATATAAGATTTATTGATTGCTAGGTAAATGTAATGACAAATGCTCATTTACAAAATGATGCCAGTAGTAAAATTAGTATAGAAACTAACCAGTTCCTTGTGAGGATAGATTGGAATTAGTGTGGGGGTTTTGTCACAATGTAACTGCCGAGTTTAAAATAATGGAGGGAATGAAAGGGCTATAGCAAAACAGGTATCCAGATTAACGAAAAGGATTGAGAAAATACAAGATGTGATCATGGAAAAGAATGTGTAACACTAACAGTCTGCTATATTACTAAAAATCGTGACCAGTTGGGTCCCAGCTTTCCAAAGCTTCTGTGGGTGAAATTGTCTTCCTGAGAGGTGACAAAAGGAAAGAAGTGGGGGATGAGGACAGGAGCTTCTAACTTTAAGGACAAGAAAATGAAGAGGAAGATTAATCTCAGGTGAGAAAAAATTATGGCATAGAAAGGGAGTTAAGATAAGAAAGGAATGTCTCTAGGCAAGCAGTAAGGATACAGAAGCAGGAAATAAGGAGGGATAATTCAGTTGGGCCATGTTTCATGCTGTTGAGTGAAAGCTGATTACCTTGTGACATCATCCACTTGTTCTCAGGTTCCTGGGATAGCTATCTGTTTCTGGCTGTCATCTAATTCTGAGGTCTCTGGGAAAGACCTCAGTCTGAATTCTTCAATTTGAATACCTCCACAGTTTGAATAGCTCTTATATTTCTTTAGTTACAAAACATACACTGAAGGTTGAACATCCTGGAATTTGACAGCCATGTTAATGATTAGTAAGAGTGTAAGATCGCTTCCACTGGGGCATAAAGTTAGTTTTCAAATTGTGGGGTTTCGAGAATACCAGATCACCTAATTATAAGTTGTGTAAGAATTGTTTGGGAAGATCTGAAAAGAAGGCAGCCTTGACTTAGGGTCTGTAGTTTTTGAGGAATGACAGCATTCGGACAAATCAAATTAACTAAAATAAAATAAATGAATCAACATACATGAAATGTGTCCCTGCTTGGAGAAAATCTGCATTCCATTTGTGATTTTTTTCTGAACTTTAACATTGTAGCGTTTGTCCTGCTTTTAATACCAGTTTTTTTTTTTTTTTGTTGTTGTTGTTGTTTTGCCAATGTCATTAAGTCAAGATTGCTCCATGTTTCTATGTAGTATATTTTGCTAATGTCAATTTGAATGGGCCACAATGTGCCCAGATATTTGCTCAAACTCGAATGGGCAACACTGTGTTCAAATATTTGACCAAACATTATTCTGGGTGTGGCTGTGATGGTGTTTTTGGATGAGATCAACATTGAATTGGTAGAGTGAGTAGAACAGAATTCCCTTCCTGATGTGGGGAACGCTCACCCAATCAGTTGAAGGCCCGAATAGGACAAGAAGGCTAACCTACCTGTGAGTAAGAGGGGACGCCTCCTACCTACCCACTTTCAGCTGGGACACTGGTCTTTTGTGCCTTCATCCCAGCTGAAACATCAGCTCTTCTTAGGTCTGTAGCCTGCCAGATTTCAGACTGGAACTTAGATTGCTGGCTCTCTTGGCACTCAGGTGTTTGGACTTGGACTGGGACTACATCATTAGCTCTCCGGCGCCTCCACCTTGCTGTCTGTAGATCTTGGGACATGACAGCTTTCATAGATGACTTTAAAATTCTTTTTACCACATCCCCTCAAATGATTGTCTAGTTTCTGTTTGGCACTACCATAGACAGGGTGCTGGCTACCTACTGAGGAGGCTTCCAAAAAAATTATATATATATATATAATTTTAGAAAATCAGTTTCTTACCTTGTTCAGAAATGCTCCTTTCAGCCTGGCTTATTTATAACATTTCAGATCATGCTTTTTAGATTTTCCTTTAACTCGTTCAGTTTTCCTTTTTGCTGCCATTTCCTCTAATCTTGTCTCATCGATCACAGAGTTGTTCATTCTTATTCTTTGTAAATTATAATGTTCTCTTATTTGAAGCAGAAAGCACCTCTTATCAAAGGTGTCAGTATAAGTCCATGTATCTAGCTTCCTCCTTTGTGTTTTCTTTCTCATCATTCATTAATAACATTCTGAGACTGTCTTCTGAATCTTTATATGTTTCATCTTCCATGTTTTATGATATACAGAGCCATGTTATAGGCCAATCAAAGGCTTCATGATCCCACATTTATGTGAATCTGTATTAAATGTTCTTTGCCATTTATAAATATTTAAATAAGCCATTCTTTCCTATATTCTTTTTTTATTTTAACTCTGTCACACTCCCTGCTATAACTTTCCTTTTTCTCTGGTAACAGGATTACTTCTGATTTTCAACACATACATATCAAAAACTGAGGCTATGCTCACTGTTTCATCTGTGCCACAAGGGACTCTCTCAAGGTTATTGGCAATTTTAATTAATCAAATGGGTGGAGTTGGAGGCTGCTTTTTTGAATCTCAAGCTTCTTTTACTCAAGGCAAGATGTGGAATGAGAATTTTACGGCTTTTAAATGCATTTAGAAGATAAAGAACCTGAGATCATAAGAAGGCAATATATTTGGTACTATTGTTTCATTTGTTTAAAACTGTAAATTTATTCATAAAGTGTCTTGATTAAAGGTAGGAGGAGCTCTTAAGATTTTCTGTATCTCTCATTCGTCTCAATGCTGAGCAAAGTATAGTTGCTCAAAACATGCTTTATCAACTGATACAGGGTATTTGAGAAACAGGACTAAAACTCAAATCTTTGGTGTTTCTTTTATTACAAGAATTATAAATGTAAAAAAAATGCAAATGGCAAGTAAAGGGGCTCTATGCATTTTATTGCAGTCCGTTGATTTTTAATGAAAAGGAAAGTTACTGTGTGAAAGGATCGAGCTCTATTAGCATATGTTTTTCTAATGTTAGCACTGTATGCTGTTGTGACCTACCACTGGTTCTGATCCCAGTCAGCAAGCTGAGACTTTTCCTCTGCCCAGCTAAGTCTTGTGAACACATTCTTGCTCACCAACCTCCTTTTTACCTCTCTCTCTGTCCTGAATTTCTCTCTTTCTTTTTTCACATCTAAGTTCTGGACCCTGTGCTGTAATTCACCCAATGCAGCAACTATTCTCATTCCTTTCTCGATGATTATACCAAGGACAGAAAATGCCCCTAAATTAATCCATCACTCTGGCACAGGTTCTAATGAGTGGAAAATGCCAAAAAATGATCCATTATCACTGCAATTGGAAAATTATAATATCATAGTTCAGCCTGAGCAACCAGTAAAGGAAATCTCCAAAACATAGAGGGACAGCCAGATGTGGAAAGCAATCGGGTCCGAAGCTGCCTCAGAGGGGCACTAACTGATTTATATGTCCACACAGCTATGCCCATCCACATGTAGAGACATTACCCCAGAGTACCTGTGTGTGCTTATTCTGGATTTTGAAAAACTAGATTATGTTCCCTGAGTTGACTCTTTAAAGGCCACTTTACCAAAATGCAATGCCATAGTGCCCTCAAGTGGCCTCAAATGCTTAGAGTAGTTATTTCCCTGGGTGGTAGGATTCTTGCTAATATAAAAGTCTTAAGAAATTTGTATGTTTGATTTTAATAGAAATTTAAAGATATGAAGAACAATAACAACAGCAGTAGCAGCAATGACAGAACAATAATAAAACCTTTTGTTGCATGCCTACTCTCATTTTTTAATTGGTTTCCTTAATGTATAATTTCATCTCACTTTTCTCCCTACCTCCATTCTCTCTTTAATACTCCTGTGTTCTCTGAAGCCCACTCTGTAAAGGTAGCGAAAGAACCATTCCACCTAAGGTCTGTTTTGTCAATGCTGTAGTCTGACGAGCAAGTAACACTATTTTCTCTCCGCCACCAACTGGATGAAATAAACTCAAGGAAAACAGAATAACAGACCCTCGGATAAGTGAAAAACAATGTAAAGACAATCATAATTTTATCTTGGCCACAGATGAATATATACATTGTATATAATGGGAAGAGTAATGCAAATATCTTTCAATGGTTGGCTTTATTTGATTAATCAATTTAGCAATTGCATTAATTACAAATTTTTATTTTGTGTATATTTCTAATAATCAAGCCTCACAGATTTCACAAGGAAGAATGTGGTGGCAATTTTGAGGATGACACTTTTTTGAGGAGAGTTAGATGTACCCATTTCTCTTCATTTTAATTTTAAAATACTATGCAATTCTAGTAAAGTCTCAAAAAAATCACTGATCAAAGAATTATTATCAACAGTGAAAGTCGAAATGTCATGTTGAATAGTAATAAACAGTAAACATAAAGTAAGCTAGGTTACTAAATTGTATAGATATATATGTATATTATGTAAATTATATTTTATTTAGTTTACATAGACATGTAATCGCACACACACATCAGCTATATACATGCAACCCTTTTTGAGAATCAAAAAATAAAAAAATAAAAATAATACAACTGCAGAATATTTTCATTGTATTCACCACAATAGTAAAGTGGATGAGAAGTCAAAGTTCGACCAAATAAATCAGGGAGTCTACGTGAAGATAAAGGATGCTTGCATTATCCCCAAATACTGAGTCATGTCGCTCTTAGCATATATGAATGATAATAAGAAAAACTAGAATTCAAAGTTTTAGGTATTACTTCTAGGCTTTATTTTATTGACTATTCTTCCACTAAAAACAAGAAAGGATTATTTTTTATTTGTAAAGGGGAGGATGAAGTAGCTTAGTAGCTCAACAAGGCTACCTTTTGACCTGGGCTTTAAGGACAGCCATATTACACAGTAGCTCAGAGCAAAGTCCTCAGCATTAGGTAAACTAGGAACAGAATCCAGGCTCTGAGGTAGTTTTTTGTTTTGTTTTGTTTTTGTTTTTTCTTACCTCGCCTCTTCTTACATAAAATAAGAATACTTGGGAATACCTGCACTGTAAGATTGTTGCAAAGAATTCAAAGCCACAATATCTGTAATTCTATAAACATAAAAGGCTGGCATGTATAAGGCACAGTGCCCAACATAGTAAATACTCAACCAGTTTAATTTTATTTTTAATTCAACTTTGCTTAAGATCATTTCAGACTAAAGGCAATGCATAAACAATTCATATATTGTTTCCCACATTAAGTACATTCTATGATGTTCCAATCACAGGAAATAGGTGAATGTTTAGTTTGGCGTGGTCTAAGTCAGAATAAAAGTGGATAGAGGTAGAAAAACTATTTAAATAATCTCGATTTATATAACTTATTAATGATTGCATAGTTTACTTGAGTTTCAGAGCTTTCATCTTAAAAACAAGAAAATGAAAAAATAAATAAAGTAGTAAACTCCGGGGATCATTTCAGTTACTAAAATATTCAACTTATTAATATATTTTTATACATTCAAATATGTTAACATATATTTAGTGTATAAAAATATTTTAATACAACAGATATGTCATATTACAAAGCCAGAATAGCTCTAACAAAGTATACTCTTATGCTAAATAAACAAATGTAAGAGTTTAAAAATCTCATATTTTCCTCCTGATGAAAATAGCAATTGTAATTGTGGTAAGGTAGTACCAAAATTGTAAAAAGTATATATGTGACAGATTCTCTTAATTTTATCAATAAATAATCAGCGACTGATGGTTGCAAGGAATTTTCCCAGGTTTCAAAGAGTTGTTTGCTTACAGATTTTGTTCAATCATATTATCTAAGCATAGCAACCCTCCAGCTGTGCACCATAGCAGATCCACATGAAGCATGTTCACATATCACGCCAAGCACTGCAATGCTAGCCTCCCTCAGATCTCTTCAAATGCACCTTCTACTACTTCCATCTACGCCCCTCTGGTCCAGATGAATCTCACTCTTTATCTCTGTCTGACCTTGTCAGGCCAATCTCAAGTCACTGCTCTTGCTGTCCTGTCACTATACTGCTGTTCTCCTCTTGTTATACAACATCCTGTTATCTGCAGTGCTCATCCTAACTCTAACTCTTTCATGTTGACGTCTCAAATTTCTTCAGTAACATTTACTTATTCTTTCTCGTGTCTTAGAACACTTGGTGCTTTTCACTAACAATTGTTTTACTTAGATATATACAAATGACTCTATTTGTACATTTCATTCATCCATAAATCCATACACTCAATCACATCTGGTGTTGAAATAAACATTTGCTTTACTGTGGGTAACAGTACAGTCTAAGGATTATGACCTCAGCCTTTGATTTTAGAGAGATGTGTCACGAGCTCTTTCTCTTTCATGTACCAGTCTGAACAATTTAACTGCTTCAGTAGTTTACTTATCTGCAACATTTGGGCCAAATTCAGTATACTGACTTTACATGGCTGCAGAGAAGATTGATTTAAATGTGTTTAAAGCATTTCATCTGGAACCCAGCAAACACTCCATACGTGTTAGCAGCTATGATAACTATCATTATTACCATTGTATCTTTATATGCCAACTACCAATTTTGTATCTGTCATCTAGACTTCACTCTTCAACTTGAAACTTATACATCCAATTGTCTTCTAAGCAACTCCACTCCATTATATAATAGATATCTAAAATTAATCTCTCAATGTTGGCACTCCTGACAATTTTCCTAAAAAAAAAAGAACTTGTTTTCATTCTGTCTCCATTAACTACTATGTACATATACTTAAAATACTTCCACAAACTTAATGTACTTATTTCTTTCTCTCAAATCTGTTACCCAATCTATTGAAAAATCATACTGGTTATTCTAACAAACATATCTAAGATCTTACATGATACTACACTCCAAATTGCATGAAAAACACTTTGATCTGAACCACTGTAATTCCTAACCTGGGCTACTGATTTTGCTTTTATGACTGGTCTTCTTGATTTGGCCTTTGTTTACTTTAACATATCAACTAAATATATTTTGATTTGTTTTGTTTAATTTTACCAACTTTGCCAAACATTAGTTTATATATAATAAACTATACATAATTAAACAGTATAATTAGATGTTTTAACAAATATACATCTGCAAGAAATATACATCTGTAATCACCACAATCAAAATAATATTATATCACCCTCAGAAGTTTTCTTCTACCCCTTTATAATCTGATTCCTCATTCATCCCTCCCTCCCTCAAAGCCAACAAACAAATTGATTGATTTACTTCATACATTGTTATTCTGAATAATAGAACAAGTAGAAAGGCTGGATCATATAGGATTGTATGTATAACTTTTTAGAAACTCCTGAATGGCTTTCCAAAGTGGTGATATCATTACTTTATACCCACTAGTAGCATTTGAGAACTCTAATTGTTCATTATTTTAGCCAAAAGTTGGTGCGTCCCCACACAAATCTCATTTTGAATTGTAGTCCCCATAATCCCCACATGTGGTGGGAGGGGCCAGGTGGGAGATAATTGAATCCTGGGGGCAGTTTTACCCATGCTATTCTCATGATAGTGAGTAAGTTCTCAGGAGATCTGATGGTTTTATAAGGGGATTCCCCCTTCACTTGGCTCTCATTCTTCTCTTTCATGTCGCCTTGTGTAGATGGATAAGTTTGCTTCCCTTTCCACCATAATTGTAAGTTTCCTGAGGCTTTGAAGCCCTACTGAACTGTGTCAATTAAATCTCTTTCCTTTATAAATTATCCAGTCTCAGGCAGTTCTTTATAGCAGTGTGGGGATGAACTAATACAGTTGGTATGCTCAGTCTTTTCAGTTTTTGTCATTCTACCCTGTTTGCAGTTTTATTTCATTGTGATTAAAATCTACAATCCCTTAAAAAGTGTGATTCCAAAAGCAGTAAATAGAACAGAAGATACTAGAGGGTAGGAAGGATTGAGGGAAAGAAGCAATAGGTAGAGATTTGTTAAAAGATGCAAACTTACAGCTAAATAGTAGGAAAAAGCTATATGGTTCTACAACACTGTAGGATAAATATAGTTAGCAGTAATATATCATATGGTTTCAAATAGCTAGAGGGAGGATATTGAATGTTCCAAATCAAAGAAATGATAAATGTGTCAATTAAAAAAAGAATTTGCATTTCCATAATGACTAGAGGTGTTGAGAACATTCTCATATGCTTTTTGATATTCATATATGTTCCTTAGAGAACGCTCTTCTGAAATTTTTGCCTTTTTTATTAGATTATTTTCTTGTTAAGTTTTGAGAGTTCATATATATGTATACACACACACACACACACACACATATATGCAGTAAGCTGGTTAACATGGTTGGACTTGCCTCATTTGTTTTTCATCTCTGAGTGATTACTGTTCTTTATTACCTGGTGTTTTGGGTTTGATATTTATTGATTAATATATATATCATGGGTATCTTGTATCTGAAATATTTGATACCAGGATAGTTTGGAATTTTGCATCTTTTAAAATTTTGGATATTGCATATGCATAATGAGATATCATGGGGATTGGACCTGAGTCAAGACACAAAAAATTTATATTTCATATGTTCCCTGTACATATAACCTGAAGATAATCTTATAAAATATGTTTTTATCAATTTTTGGCATGAAACGAAGTTTTGTACATTGAACAATCAGAAAGCAAAGGTGTCATTATCTTCATTAATAATGTGGACAATCTGTAGTTTTTGGCATTATCAACATTCCTGACTGTGAATTTATATGCTACCGATGAGCAATCATTTTTTAATCATTATTCACACCTAAATATTTAACAATAAAAATATGACATATTATTAATACAGTGAAAATAATGTGTTCAGGTTTACTAAGTAGCATAGTAACATCACCAAAATCTGCTGTCAAACAATAGCAATAATAGACAGTAGCAGGCTTTCAATCTCCACAGCCAAGGCTGTGCTTTGATTGAAAGGTTAT
This sequence comes from Sapajus apella, assembly GCF_009761245.1. Classification (NCBI taxonomy): domain Eukaryota; kingdom Metazoa; phylum Chordata; class Mammalia; order Primates; family Cebidae; genus Sapajus; species Sapajus apella. The sequence continues at coordinate 7,123,365 of NW_022436955.1, read as the reverse complement.
TGTACTCTGTATTTTATTCTTTATTGTTTTTGTAATAAGAAACATCAGAAACAGTGAGGGACAAGGAAGTGGGTGCTCTAAGGATGAGAAGGAATTCTACTGGATGGCTTTTTTAAATGCTTCCTCCAGAGTCATATATGAATCATATACCTCATTAACATGTTTGTCTTACACATCACTCTTTGATTTTACAAATTGGCATTATTTCTTGTTCTCTTATGAATGCACATTTCTATAGTTCTTCAATAAACCCATCACAAATTGTTATCATGAGGCATTTTTTTCTACAGAATTAAACAATGTCATCTTTGTAGTCACTCTTACCACATTCACCTTGATTCAGAACTACCTCTGCTATTTCACCATTAGTCAATAAATGAATAAATAGAGCCTCATTATCAACATTAAAATCTTCTTTGATATCAACTTCTTCCAGCTTACAGACATCATGAAGGTATAATTTTTTGCACATGTAAGGAAGTCAGACATTTTTTTCTTTTCTCACTGGACATATGTAATCCTTCAAAGTCACCTTCTTGTTCACATCGTCATTGAACTTGGTTGCAAGCAGAGGTTATGCCTGGTGTATGCAACTGTCTGTATCCATTGTGTTCCATGGTCTAGCAACAGTATACATAACATCCTTCATGCTAAGCTCCTTTTGAAACTCTTCCACATCCATGCCTCTATTCACTGACACAGAATGCTGTTCAAAAAAGTGTTTTTATATTTACTCTTCATTGATGTAAGTATACCACAGCCACATGGCTGAATCAACAAAGTCATGTTTGGGAGAAACCACATGGCTTAACTATTATTTTTGATGAGAATTTCAGCTGACTGATGAGCAGAACAGTTATGAAGGGATAAAACCTTGCAGTTATCATCCAGTTCAGCTTCCCTGCAGTAAGCATGAGCTGCTGGTAGAAAATGTCTGCGAAACAAATCCCAACACAGATATTCTGTCCTTGGCATTGTTAATTCCTGCAGGGGCTGTCTCATCAGCTGTAGTCAGTACCTTTCTGGAGCAATAACAGCAAAACAATGATGTTTTATGAGCGTTATAGATTTGTTCTGGTGTCAGATTCTCTCTTTTATTTCTTTTTTCTTTTGAGACAGACTATTGCTCTGTTAGCTAGGCTAGAATGCAGTAGCATGATCTCAGCTCACTGCAGTCTCCACCTTCTGGATTCAATAATCCTTCCGCTTCAGCCTTCAAAGTAGATGGGATTACAGGTATGTACCACCACACCTTGCTATTTTTTTTGTTCTTTTTCTTCTTCTTTTTTTCCTTTTATGTATTTATTTATTTATTATTTGTTTTTATTACACTTTAAATTCTGGGATACACATGCAGAATGTGCAGGCTTTTTATGTAGGTATACACGTGCCATGGTTCTTTGCTGCACCCATCAACCTGTCATCTACATTAGATATTTCTTTTAATGCTATCTCTCCCCTAGCACCCCACTCCTCCACAGGCCCCGTGTGTGATGTTCCCCTTTCTGTGTCCATGTGTTCTCATTGGTCAACTCCCACTTATGAGTAAGAACATGAGGTGTTTGGTTTTCTGTTTCTGTATTAGTTTGCTGAGAATGATGGTTACCGATTCATCCATGTCCCTGCAAAGGACATGAACTCATCCTTTTTATGGCTGCATAGTATTCCATGGGGTATATGTGCAACACTTTCTTTATCCAGTCTATCATTGATGGACATTTGGGTTGGTTCCAAGTCTTTGCCATTGAGAACAATGCTGCATTCTACTATATAGACCCTTGCACACATATATTTATTGTATTTTTTAGTAGAGATGGGGTTTTCCCATGTAGGCCAGGCAATTATCAAATTCTTGGCCTCAAGTGATCCACCCACGTTGCCCTCCCAAAGTGCTGGGATTGTAGGTGTGAGCCACTGCACCCAGCATGCTATCAGATTTTATTCAGCGATGACTTTGGAAAGCTCATAAATGAATTTCAGTACCATTTTGTCGTCAGCTGACACTTTATTGCCACACATTTTTACAAATGCAATTTTCTTTCTTTTCCTAAATTTCTGAAACCAGCCTGTTGAATATTCACAGTTCCCTTCAATTTTTAATTTATTTTAATAGATCTTTGCTTACTTCATTATCAGCATATCATTAGGTGGTATATGTTCACTGTGATGTTAGTAAATTCACACTTTCAATACATGATGATCTTCATTTTTAGCTTCATTCAGTACTTTTCTGCTTTTTATTAAATTATGTTTATCACTTTTTTTGTTTTTTTAGGTTGAGTTTTGCTCTTGATGCTCGGGCTGGAATTCAATGGCTTGATCTTGGCCCACTGCAAATTCCACCTCTTTGTGGTTCAAGCAGTTTCCTGCCTCAGCCTTCCGAATAGCTGGGGTTACATGCCCACCACCACACCTGTTTAATTTTGTATTTTTAGTAGAGACGGGATTTCTCCATGTTGATCAGGCTGGTCTCAAACTCCCAACCTCAGGTGATCTACCTGCCTAGTCCTCCCAAAGTGCTAGGATTACAGGGGTAAGCCACCATGCCCTGCCCTATGTTTATCACTTTTAGCATAGAATTTCAAGTGTATACTTCTTATTTCTTCAGATCCCTTATGGTGGTCATTGCAAAACCATATCCCTCTGTAGGATGTTTTACACTTATGTTACTGTCTAGTTTTCCAATAGTGTTACTTTCTGTGTTATAGATAAATATAAATGCTTCCTATTTTTCTTATCACTGTTACCCATAAACAGCAGTATCTTTACACCACAGAGCAAAGTGGGCAATGGATTTAGATCTTGTCACCACGTGCATCTTTGTGAGGAACATGCCATTAGCTTCTCTGTCCGAACATATGACACTTTATTAGCCTTTGTGGGCATGCTTGCATGGGGGGAGCTTATGGTGAACGTCAAAGACATACCCAACTGAAAGGTTATGGAAGGTCTATTTCCAGCCCCCACATCATAAACAGCATGCTATAAGCTTATGTTTTGACTGCGACCCATCGCAGGAGGCCAGGTGTGGAATTTTCCACTTGTGATGTTATGTCAGTGCTCAAAAAATTTCAGATTTTGAAACATTTGGGGTTTTAGAATTTTTTTTTAGGGATTCTCAATCTGCACATATATTTACTTTTTATGTTGTGGAAAAAGGTAAAAACGGCTCTTTTTCTTCATCTAAAAATAATATTGCCAATAGTGGCCTTAAAATAATTATGACAGTCATACATTTCTCTGCTCAAAATGCAGCAATGACTTCCACTTCCTTCAGGGACAAAAATCAAGTTTCTACTAATAATGGACTACATGTCTACGGAGATTTCCTCCATCATTTTCTTCCTAAACTTGTTTCTCTCTATTGCTAACTCGACTTCAGCTACATTGACCTTTCTAATGTTACACAAACATTTCAGTCATTCCCTATCCTTAGAGTCTTTACACTGAGAAATATCACTATGTGGATAGAATCTCCTCCACCCTCCCAACCTCCTTGGTTAACATTTCCTGCAAATATTTGCTCATTTGTCACTTCTCTACGAAGTCCACCTTGACAACATCTTTTTAATATTATAAACTCACCTCTCTTCTCCTTTTCTGATCCATATTACTCTAATCTACATTTAAACATTTGTCCTATAACACTTACAGCTTTGTCACACACTAATTAATTTAACATGCTTATTATTTAGACATTTCTTCACATATAACCAGCCCCCTTCCAGCAGGTATGCTCCATTAGGGCAGGGCTTTGTGTATTGTTTTTCTCTCAGGCATCTCTATCCTGACCATGTTCGTGGCTATAGCTCAAAATTATTTGCTGAGTAAATTAGTAAATCCTGCAATTTCACAGGACAATTGCTCGGTATAGCATGTGCTGATGAATACCTTAAACACTGCTATCAAAAGGCTTAAAATCTAATGGAGGAAACTAAAAATGACATCAAAATGAGACTTAGTAGTCTGTTTTTGCAGATTCAACAGGGGTTAACAATATGGCATTGTGCTTTAAAATATTTTATAAGAGTGGCTCTTATATTAAGTGTTGTCATCACACGTGCACACAAACACACAAAGCAAAGGAATATATACACACAAACATTTGTACATAGTGGATATATATATCTTCTTCATTGTGGTAAGAATATCAAGGGTGTATATGTATGTCCAAACTCATCAAATGATATACATTAAATATATATAGTTGTTTTTTATATCCATTATACCTCAAGAAAACTGTAAAAAAAAAATTGAACTGAGTTCCAGTAGAAAATATGACACTAGGGTCTGGAAAAGATTACTGTTGCTGAAATTGTTTACTCCTTTTTGCTGGAGGCCTGAATTGTTGAACAATTAGAGTAATAATAAACCTACTTAGAAGAAAGATGTGTGATTTTGGAAAACCATAGATAGTAGGAAATGGGACTGGATATTGGGCAGGTACTTTTGATACCACAGGAAGCTAAATTTTGCACTCAGTACTTTGAGTTTTCACCAAATTGTAGGTTGGTCAAAATATTGGGAGCTTAGTATTGGTCAATGTAGGATGTGCAATACACTGGAAATTGGCATTTCTGTAATACACATCATACATTGTGGAAGCTCACAGAGTTTGTATTTACAGAGATCCTAACATATGTTGGGCTATTTACCAAGTGTCAAACAACATATTTAGATAGGAAGGACACTCATGGTTGGCCCTGACATTGCTCACGCCCAACCAACTCCAAAGTCTGTTCTGTTCAGCATGTATCGAGTGACTAGCAAGGGGGAGACAATATCTGCTCCAGAGTCACACAGGTAACATTTCAGAGACCACCCTCACCTCTTGCCTTCCTTTTGCTGGACTCATATAAAGAAGTAGCATAGTTACATGTTTGTCTTTCACCAAATTCTACTACATTGGTAAATTCCTAAAATGGATAGATCTTTAGAAATGAAAAACTCATCTGCACGACACATTCAGATTGACGAGACAGTCCGTTTGGTCTGGTTTTATAATTAGTTTTTCCAACAATACTCTTTCTTTGATTGCTTCCTGAACTCTAGCATAAAGGAGGAGAGAGTGTCCTTACTCATGGCATCTCTTTTACAGTGTCATTGTCCTATATCTTTCTCAGGTTAATGGGGAAAATTCAAGATGATAAAGAGAACTCAAAAAACAAAACATTGACTTGGGAGAAAGATAAATAAAGAAAATATATGCTAGGCCAGTTATTGCTCTGGGCTCTGGGAAGATAAAAGAATAGATAACTTTTATAAAGATCTCAGTATGCATCTTCAGGCATGACTGTAAGTGACTTTACTAAGCCCTTAAATCTTCACAACAGCTCTATAAGGTGGCATTTCTTTGTATCCCCATTGCCTAGATGAGAAAAGGCAAGGCACAGGTGAGGTTACATAATATTCCCAGGACTTCATGAGTTCAAAAGAGAGGACCCAGGATTTGAAAGTCAGAATGCAGAGACTGCCTTTTAGTTAGTCTATGCTCAAAATAATTCAAAGTGCTCAGTGTATAGTTTTAAGAGCTTTCAAGTCAGAAAGGAGACAGATAAATATGTATTTTACTTTCAACAATTATGGATGGCATCATTGATGACCTCTGTGGCCATGAGAGTGTGTTTAAACTATCATCTGTGTCTCTCTGTTTTTCTTTTCAAATGAAGTATTTACTTTGAAGTGGATTTCTAAATGTCATCTGTTATACACTTTCTGCACTAGTGTTAAATTCTTAAATGTTGCCTGCAGTTGGGTAGGAGATTCTGTGCTGGAACGCTGGGCAAGAATGAAATATTAATTTAATAAGCTGGAAATTGGCATGTCTGCAAGGAATAATTTGGTTCATGGGCATTTCTGATCATTTCCTACATGAGTAAACCATTTTTTATCAAGAAGATAATGGGCTTAATTCTATCATGAGAAATAAGATCAAGGTAGCATATAGGTACCTATTATTTTTATAAATATGTTTTGGATAAAAATTTGATTTCATATTTTTATTATTATTAATCATTATTAGCCAGTTACCAAAGGGAAATATTTTTCAGCAGTGTCAGAAATAAAGAAGACATAGATTTTATTTCTTTGTTTTTGTTTTGTTTTGTTTTTTATGGTTAAGACATAGATTTTAGATTCAGCTTTTCTATAAAATCATTTTGAAAAACCATGTAGGTCTCTTCCTTCTCAATTAACTTGTCTTTAAACAGGTCAGCACAGACTGAACAGGAAGACCTGATAGGATTCTAGCAACATACACAATAGCCCTCTGGGGAGATAGATAATGATCTACTTTTCTGTTAGCTTTTGGCAGGGGAAAGTGGTAGAGGAAGTATAGACTACCTTACCTTCACGTTTTGGGCAGGCTTCGATTTCATGTGGCAGTATCTGAGTAATTTTAAAAATAATGTGCCTATTATATAGGATCCTATCTAGCTTTGGCATTACATGACTATTGCTTGCTCTGGGACATTGGTTCCTGTTTTTCAAATTTGTGTGTTTTATTTCTATGAATATTTGTCTATTTGCCTTTTATGAGAATTTGAGAGCACATCGGAGGTAGTTAATCATGTACATTGTTTAACCAGAAGCCAAATATTTATTTCAATATGATGCAATTCTGCAATTTTCATCATTAATGCTCTTGTGACATGATTCCACATCCAACTTTTACTTTTCATTTTGTCTTTACTTATTAGATTTAACATTTTTAGGTTACTTCTTGTGACAGAAATTTCATTGTTAATTCTCCTACATTTGATTATTTTTCTTATTTCCTTTATGCACCAAGTGCCAACTTTCTAATTAATAGAAATAATAATTATATTGATGATAACTATGTACATTCAGCATGTGTTAGGTTGCTAAAACCTACATAATGTAATTTTGATTCTTAAAATAGTCCTCTAAAATTAGAAACAAAAACCATACTTCTTGTTGATATATAGACAGATAGATCCACATTCTCTTAGAATATAGATTTCTGTGAGTGTGTATATATGCAATCAGAAATTAATAATATAATTAATGAACAAGATCATAGTCTGCTTGATGTGCCTGGCATTAATATTTGAGTCTTTTTCTTTTTTGTTTTCTTTTTTTTCTAATCAATGTCATGAGAGATATTATCTCATGACTCCCAGATTTTAGAGAGACAAAAAGGCTATCAAGTATTTCAACTTTAACATATCTTTTTTATATCATAAGAGATTGAATATTTCAAAGTGTTGACCTCTGTATATCTTTAAAGTAACCTTATACTGGGGGCAACGCTTTTGCCATTGTGTTCAGTTTGTAGTTGAGGAAGCAGACTCAGAGATATCAGACTTTCCCTAGGTTGCTGGAAATAGACCCAGGGTTACTGGGTCCAAACCTTATCTTACTCCAGTGTGCTGTTCACTTCTTATGAAACAATTTCAGATTTGAAGAAAACAGTACATTTAGTGTTATTCAGCTTGCATTTTCAGATACCTGTACTATGTAAGGCACATTGAGAGACATAATACTGAGAAAATAAAAAACCAATATTTTGAAAACTTGTAATTTAATGTGCAATATCTCTCGCAATCTAACAGAGATAAGAGCTGTCTTGATAATTCCAAACTATGGAATAAAAAGATAGGATTAAACTAATGTGTCCAATAAGTCATCAGTAACTGCAAGTTAACCACACTCATACATTTTGGTTGTAAGTGCAGACTATTAGTTTGCTGTCTTTTGACAGTATTCTCCAAAGTTTGTGTCCACCCAAACTAAGAAATGTTGAAAAACTCTGAAAAAATAAAGTCAGGCAACAAGAAGCTCTGCTTTATGAGAATACACACACACACACACACAGACACACACATATATACACGCATATATATATATACACATATATATTTAATGTTTTAATTTTATAAATGGAGTGTTAAAAATTCAAAAAATTAAAATAAATATAGCCCATTGTAAAAAGCATGCTTAATACTCAGATAGTACAAAATTCAGAATGCAATTTGTATCCTAATGCTGAAAATATTATTTTCTACTAATGGTTGTCAACTTCGTTAAATGAATTAAAAGTACCACTTTTTCTTCTTCCTTTGTTTCTTTTTGCCAACATGCCACATAGAAATTTCCCCTTGATTATTTTTTGAATGTGTACTACCTCCACATAACATAAGTTCAACCATCTCAAAAATCTTCTCAAATTTCATATAAAAGGAAAATTTTTCAGGGACATAACACTATAAGGATAATAGAGATTAGTAAAGTCTAATTTTGTGGAGCTAAAAAATGTAATCCACATAGAGAATTCGGTAAACTTACTAAAAACCACAAGTGTATGGAATGTACAGTATCCTAATTAAAGAAGGACAGATGTTTTTCTATAAAAATAAGAGTACCAAATGAGAAACATCTAGTACAATTACGCAGAAAGCAGTGCAAAGAACCATGGGTAAAGAAAAATTAACCCCTTTTTTGTGCTTGCAGCTTATTTGGATTTTGTGATATATTTAAATATCTGCAATATAATAAAGGTGCCTGGCGTTAATCTATGATTCATAGATATGTGTCTTTGACTGTCCTCCAAGTATCATTGAATCTGGATTAAATTTTTCATGCAATTCTGAAGTTTCATTTCTAGGTAAATTTATTAATTATTTATTCATTTAATTAGAAAGGAAATGAGGATAATTGAATAATTGGCTAAAATTGTACCTTAAAAAATTTAAATTTCATAAGGAGTGCATTCTAAATTCATAGAAAAAATCCTTTACATCACAAGTGTATGTACGTTCATCAAAGCACTTTTAACACCTACTATATGACAAGTCCTGGTCCAAATCCTGGGGAGAAAAAAAATCCATCAAGCACAGTCTCCTGTAAGTATACCAACATTAGACAACTCCAAAGCTATGTCACCAAAAGTAGAATACAGAGGGTGATCTTCTTACAAAGCCTGTGATGAAGATTAAATGTTGCTAAAGAAAGTGAGTCTTGAAAAACAAGACTTAGGAAAAAGGCAAATGGGCAAAGGGAATTCTGGCAAAGAGAATATCAAGCATAATATGGTCATCTTGTAGAGTTTTTGATGTCTTTAATGACAATGGTGAAGATGGCTTTCTAGTGTTTGCGACATATAACTAGCTTAGGGTTGACAGTGAGTGACAAGAATTATATAGGAAATACATTAAGAAGGACCATATAAAGACTTTCCAATATCTTGAAAGGCAGTTGGGGAGTCACATGAGCATGTTATGAAGCAGAAAAATATGTCCATATCTGCAGTGGGTAAAACAGATTGAAAGGAGCACACTTTTTTTAGTGGGTGAATCAACAAAAAAATCTTCTGTTGCAACTGTCAGAAAATTCCAATCTGTACCAAATTAAGAGGAAAGAAAAGAAGTGTGTTTATTAATGAAACTAAAAGCTTGAAAGGCTGCTGAATTCAGATACTAGCAATAGCATCATAATGTGTTTGATCTTTTTATATATATGTTAACATATCAGTTTTGTTGCATAGCAAACCACCTCAGAATTCAGTGGCTAAAAGAGTAAACATTTATGCGACTGGTGATTGTGTAGATCAGTAATTTGGCCTGGCTCACTGGGTAGTTCTCATCTCAGCTGACCCCATCTTTTGTTCATGGTTTGGCTCCAGTCAGCTAGATGGCTTTGCTGGTCGTCAGCTGAGGCTGCAGGAATGACTGGGCCACATGTCTTTTTATAAATCAACAAGCTAAGCCTGAATTTGAGTACATGAATGCCAGAGTTAAGAAAGCAAGAGCAGAAGAATACAAGGCACCTTGCGGCCTAGGTTTAGGCATGAAACTGGTCCAGTGACACTCATGCCACATTTTATTGCTTAAAGAAAATTACAAATCTGGTCAGGCTCACGCCTGTAATCCCAGCACTTTGGGAGGCTGAGATGGGTGGATAACAAGATCAGGAGTCCAAGACCAGCCTGCCCAACTAGTGAAACTGCATCTCTACTAAGATTGTGAAAAATTAGCCAGCTGTGATAGTGGGTGCCTGTAATCCCAGCTACTTGGGAGCCTGAGGCAGGAGAATTTCTTGAATATAGGAGGTGGAGGTTCCAGTAAGCAGAGATGGCACCGTTGCATTCCAGCCTGGGCAACAGTGCGAAACTCCAGCTCAAAAAACAAAACAAAACAATAAAAAGAAAAGTCACAAATCTAATCTATATTAAGGGGTAGGGGAAGTTAAGTTTATAGTGGGAGCTGCAACGTGACATTAAAAAGAAAAATAGATAAAGGGATGGACATAATTTTAGCCACTTATCCAAATTAAATCATTACTGTTGCTTTCCCAATCTCTAAATAATATTCCTGGCAATGCCTGTGCATTCCTCCAACAACGGCCAATTGGATGTTGAAATTCAGGCTGTGATTTTTCTCATCTTAGAATGGAGTGGAAAAGAGAAATTGCTTTCTAGTGTTTCTCTAGAAAGGAAAGACTTATTTTCTTGGGATTTATTTCCACTTCTATAACATTCCAGAGATTAGTTTTATTAGCCCATTTCAGCCCCAATGTTTATGTTTGAGTCAGACTTTTATTCCTGAAGTCTGGGTCATGCACTTAGTTTAGATGAAATAGGGGTGAGCTTGGGGAGTGATTCTAACTCAAATTCCATGGATTCAGAATAAGGAAGGTATTAGACATTTAAAGAAAAACTTAGGGTTTCTTCCCCCAGATATAGAATGATGAAAACCATAGAGGCAAATAAAACACATCTACCAAGTAATCTAGTGGAGAAATTCTTATTTCTGTGCTTTTGATGTCAGCTTATTTCTAGTCCTTGATTCAGTTGGTGAGAAAGATAGAAGCAACCTATAAGTAGGAGGCTGTTTTGAGATTCTTAAGATTCTACACTGACCCTTTCCTTCCTTCCTTCCTTCCTTCCTTCCTTCCTTCCTTCCTTCCTTC
>NW_022436955.1:7079499-7112426 GCF_009761245.1 Sapajus apella | reverse complement strand
TTTTTTTTTTTTTTTGGTAGATATTTGATCTTGAAATGTTTCCCAGACTGATCTCAAAAATCCTGGGATCAAGAAATCCTCCTACCTCATCCTCCCAAAGTGCTGTGATTATAGGTGTGAGCCACTGTGCTCGTCCCTGTGTTGACATTTTTAATCACAATTTTGTATGACCTAAGTATTCTCTTTGATTTACATTCATAAATAGCAAATCTTGGAATAAAAAAATAGTCCACATAGCCAAGGCAATCCTAAGCAAAAAGAACAAAGCTGGAGGCATCATGGTACCTGACTTCAAACTATACTACAAGGCTATAGTAATCAAAACAGCATGGTACTGGTACCAAAACAGAGATATAGACCAATGAAACAAAACAGAGGCCTTGGAAGTAACACCACCCATCTACAACCATCTGATCTTTGACAAACATGACAAAAACAGGCAAAGGGGAAAGGATTCCCTGTTTAATAAATGATGTTGGGAAAACTGGCTAGGCATGTGCAGAAAGCTGAAACTGGGCCCCTTTCTTACACCTATACAAAAATAAACTTCAGCTGAATTAAAGATTTAAACATAAGACCTAACACCATAAATACCCTCGAAGAAAACCTAAGCACTACCATTCAGAACTTAGGCATAGACAAGGACTTCATGACAAAAACACCAAAAGCAATGGCAACAAGAGCCAAAATAGACAGATGGGATCTAATTAAACCTAAGAGCTTCTGCACAGCAAAAGAAACAATCATTAGAGTGAAACAACAACCAACAGAATGAGAAAAAATTTTTGCAATCTACCCATCTGACAAAGGGCTAATATACAAAATCTACAAAGAACTGAAACAGATTCACAAGAAAAAAACAAACAACCCCATCAAAAAGTGGGCAAAGTATATGAACAGACATTTTCCAAAAGAAGAAATTTATGCAGCCAACAAACATATAAAAAAATGCTCATTATCACTGGTCATTAGAGAAGTGCAAATCAAAACCACATTGAGATACCATCTCGTGCCAGTTAGACTGGTGATCATTAAAAAATCTGGAGACAACAGATGCTAGACAGGATGTGGAGAAACAGGAACACTTTTATACTGTTGGTGAGAGTGTAAATTAGTTCAACCATTGTGGAAGACAGTGTGGCAATTCCTCAGGGATCTAGAAATGGAAATACCATGTGACCCAGCAATCCCATTACTGGGTATATACCCAAAGCATTATAAATAGTTCTATTATAAAGACACATGCACACTTACATTCACTGTGGCACTGTTTACAACAGCAAAGACCTGGAACCAACCCAAATGCCCATCAATGATAGACTGGATAAAGAAAATATACACCATGGAATACTATACAGCCATAAATAAGGATGAGTTCATGTCCTTTGCAGCGACATAGATAAATCTGGAAACCATCGCTCTCAGCAAACTGACTCAAAAACAGAAAACCAAACGCTGCATGTTCTCACTCATAGGAGGTTGTTGAACGATGAGAACACATGGACACAGGGAAGGGAAAATCACACATTGGAGTTTATTGAGGGGTCGGGTGCTAGGGGAGGGATAGCAGGGATTGGAAAGATTGGGGAGGGATAACAATGGGAGAAACACCTAACGTAGGAGACAGGAGGATGGAGGCAGCAAACCACTGTGGCAAGTGTATACCTATGTAACAATCCTGCAAGATCTGCACATGTACCCCAAAAAGTATAATAAAAAAAGCTTTTTAAATCTGAAAAATTTAAATAAATAGCAAATCTTAGGGCAATATCAAATCTTAGGGTAGTATCAAATATAATATGCCAAGGAGCTAAAGAAAAAAAAAAGTACAGAAACACATATCACATTAGATAGAAATATATCTCATATGGATAAGATATATTACCCTAAATAATGTTCATTAAAAATAATACATCCAGACAAAATATTGAGGTCACATTAATTGCAAAATTAATTTTTAAAATGAAGAGATTTTAGCATCTCTCTTCCTCACTTCATATACATTATGGCCAAAGGTTAAACAGAGTATGCTGTCTATAGCAGTTACTCATTTAATAACAAATTGGGAGACCATTCGCAAGGGTGAGCTTCTCTAGTATTTCTTAAAGAGATTGTGTTTCTTACCTGAAACGCAACACATATTTTATATTTTATTTTGTCTGGCTTCCTTGCTACACTGTAACTATATATCTCAGATGGTTCTAGGTCTCTGACTTTTAAATTCCCACTTGTTTGTGTGGCTTACTGTCAACTAAGTTTGAATTTAGGTTAATGCTGATCTGCACTTGGCTTTGGAGACATGATAATCTATATCTAAAATTAGTTCATAGGTAGTGCTGACATTTTGAAGGGAAGAGACCATGGATTCTTTCAGTACACTGGCAGTTTTAGGCACATGTCTAGAATCTTTCAGGTCTCTCGTACCTGAGCTGGAGAGAAAGTTTAGTCTCTATTTCTCTAATCCTAAAATCAACTAAATTACTATCACTTACAACTGTGCATTCTTCATAGCAAGTATCCAAGAAAGGCCTGAGATTTGTCTTAACAAAGGGTTTAGAACTATAAACAATGATTCTGTCCATGAACTCACCATAATCTTTCACTGCTATAGACAGCATACTCTCTTTAGTCTTTCACCATAATGCACAAGGAGTGAGAGAAGATAGATGCTAAAATCTACTTCATTTGAAAAATGAATTCAGCAATTAATGTGACTTCAATATGTATTATTTTTTAATGAACAGTACTTAAGGTGATATAACTTATTCCTATGAGATATATTTATCTCTAAAGTGATATGTGTTTCTATATTTTAATTTTTCCTTTACTTCCTTGGCAGACTATATTTGATATTACTCAAATTACAGTCATCTCTTCGTATCCACAGGTGATTTGTTCCAGGGCCTCTCTGGATACCAAATCCATAGATTCTTAAGTACCTGATATTAAATAACACAGTATTGCCTGTAATCAGTGCACACTCTTCTGCATACTTTAAACCATCTCTAAATTACCCTTAATACCTAAGAGTAATTTAGGAATTACTAAATATCTAAATTATTAAATATTTAGTAAATGTATGTGAATAGTTATACTGTATTGTTTATGGGAAAATGAAAAGAATAAAATTTTGTGGAAGCTCGGAACAGATGCAATTTTTAAAAAATATTTTCAATTCGTGGTTGGTTGAATCCATGAATGTAGAAGCCGTGGATATAGAGGCCCAATGCATGGTTAAGCTTTCATACACTATGTTTGGATACTCCTTTTTTGAAACAAGAGCTCTCAATAATTTTTCCCTATAGCTTTCTAATTTCAGTTCTGTTTTTATTTTGTAATCGAATGCTCTATTTTGATGTCTATTCTTCATCAATGATCCATAAGTTCCATGAAGCAGGTTCTAGTATTCGTTACATTTTGCTCATTACTGTAATACATAATACACAAACTGACTCACTCCTCCGCTATTCACTGATTTTAAAAGTATATGTCAAGACCAATGTTGGATAATAGGGAGAGGGCCAAAAGCAAGGCAGGCATGACTTTGGTTTTTGTAACTTTATAAATAACAACACTACAGTGTTCCAGGTACTCTCTAAATGAAGAGTAATATAACTAGGGCTCTTTCTTTGAAATAATCTAACATGTGGGTGGACAATTAAAATGCTACACAGCATAAGTTTCTAGAATTATGAACAAATGTTCTGATTTTCACAGAGAAAAAAATACTTTAATGTGGATTTGTGGAAGTCAAAGAGGATAATGGAAAACCCTATCATGAAAAGGCATTGTAGACTTTGCTAAATAAGACAAGGCAGAGAATAGCACCACAATAAAATGAATACATAAAATCACTCTTTGTACGTGTGTAGGAGGGAATGTGCATTTGAGGGATTAGTGTAATGGGATTGTGACTGGTAGTAAGCTCACTAACTTTCTCAGCAGCCAGATACTATGGAGTCTCATACAATACAGTGTGGCATTTACCCTGACACTGGCATGGGACTTTTGAAAGAAACATGTATTTTTCTTAACAGAAATTGAGTAGATATTATAAAACACATTCCCTTGATAAATTAATGAACAGCTGAAAATCTCATGCTCTGTTACTGACACCTATATAGATAAAATATATTCTACTTAAGGACTTTCTACCAAGTTGAACAAAAGCAGCAAGAAATGATTCTAAATATTTGGTATAAGAAAGTATCCATTACAAATTGTTAAAATAAAATTGGCAACAAATACACTGGTAATTACTGAATAATACTGATTATTTTAGATATTGAACAACTAAGACTTTATGTAAGCGAATATCTACAACAGCCTAAGTTAAGAACAAGTTAGGAGAGAACAAAATGGAAAATCATGAATTAGTGATGAATATATCTGGAAAGGCATGAAAGAAATCCCTGTGGCTAGTAAATTACAATATGGATAATGCTTACGTGATATTGAATCAATGCTCCTTGGATCATTAATTCACATATTTTCAGCTTTCTACACCCATTGAAATCAATGTTTCCACGGCTTTGGGGTATCAGGCTCAGATAAATGGTCCATTACTTATGTCTGAATTTTGAACTTTATAGTCAGATTTGTCTACAGTGAATCAATTGCCTTGAAAGCAGGCTCTGTGGAGAAATGTAAGGGTTTTCAATATTATAAAATATTTTTCAATAATTGAGAGACAAGAGCTATAAGCCATGATAAAACAAATATAACATAAGAGGATTTATAATTAAATAGAGAGAGGAAGTCCTTTCCAGTTCTGGATGTTGAAAATAGAAGAGAAATGAAGAAATAGAAGGGTCTATTGCAGTTACTGTGATCCATCTTTATCGATCCATCCCTGTGAACAGTTCCATGGATTGCCAATTTGGTTGGTGCTCATTGGGCAGTTTTTCCACTGGTTTTGGCTAGTTTCACTCATACATTTGCCTTCAGCCAGCGGTTGAAGGCTTCATTCATATATCTGACAGTTTGCTTGTAATTTGCTGACTGTTGGCCAAGGGACAGGGAAACTAGGCCATATGTCTCAAATCATAGAGCAGACTAGCCTGCATTCATACACATAGTGGTGGTGGCAGAGCTCCTGTGAAGCAATAAGAGTGGAAATTAAAAGGTCTCTTAAGTCCTAAGACCATCATTTTTTCTTTCTACTAACAAAAAAGAAAAAAAAAAGTAGCAAGCCCAGCCCAAATCCAAATTTTAGAAAAACAGACTCTATATCTTACTGAAAAATTTCAAAGATATTATATCCTTTTTTTTTTTTTCCATGTCCCTTTAGGCTGTTTTGGTGGAATCAGCTAGAACTCAAAAGAGAACAATCAGGCAACAGGCTCCTGCCACCTCCCGATGCAGCAAAAGCATCACACATACTCTGACTCCTGAGAAAATTAGCACAAAGACCCTTGGAAAGTGAAGCAGGGGGAAAATGTGCTCATATGTAAAGATTTCAAAAATAACAATATTTACATAGTATCAATTGCCCTATACCAAATGTACAATAGTAAAGCAAAGAAGTTTACAAAGCACATAAACATATGAGAATCCCAACAAAGGGCATCTGTAACAAACTTCATATTTGATGGCAACAGACTGGCTGCTTTTCTTCTAAATCTAGTAATAAGACTAAACAATTGTCTCACTTTTTCTTTTCTGTATCACACTGGAAATCCTAGCAAGTGCAAGATGGCTAGAAATAAAGAAAAGAAAAAGAAAAAGCAAACAAACAAATTGAAAAACACTAATTAAAACTGTCTCAATTTGCAGATCACATGTGAGTTAATGCAGAAAGCGTATCCCTCAGTCTCCAGAAAGTGCTCCTCAAGCTAAAAAATAATAATAATAAAAAATTCTACTATGTTATTGGGGTGCAATGCACAGTGTAACAAATATATCTAACTGTATTAATGGTAAATGGCACTTTGAAAAAGGTAATAAAGATAGGAGCTAGCCTAACTAATTTCAGAAAAGAGTGTTTTTTCAAAATATGGAAGACTAACAGCAAAATGAACTACACATAACACTCTAAACTTATGTGTTTATTTATCAAAAGGGTAATATTTATCCATGATGAAATAACTACATTTATCCTGATGTTTAAATAATAAGTAAATACAGTGTAGTTACTGAGTGCTGGATTTCTCACTGTCAGAGAAAGATTTGACAAGTAAGGAGAATGCCAGAATAAGTCATGTGGTGCTGAAACAGAATCAGATCTGTCAGTAAAATATCATTTATTTTTGTAACTACATAGATAAAAACAAATGTTAATATATATGTATATGTATTTATTAGTGAACATACATATTTTTTCTAACTCTGTTCTCTTAGAGAGCCTAGAAGCAGTAAAGCAGCAATACTAATGAGCATACTTAGTACATAGATCATGGCTTCTAAATACCATCCTTTAATAAAAGGGAACAAAAATAAAAGACCCCTTGCAGAAACATTGATTCTGAAGTTTGGCAAGGGAAACTACAAGCCGAACTTGATCCTAGATTTCCTGTACTTCTAGAAACTAAAATGTTTTCCAACAAGCACAGGGAGTAGGACGGGGCAGTGAACAATAAAATAAGTAATAAAAGTACTGGATTATGACCAGAGAATAAATAATTACATTTAATACAACAGCGATATAAATACATGAGTGAATAAATAATGTTTAAAAATTGAAAAAGACATAAATGGCTTAAGAAGAAATAAAAAAGAAGCAGAGTAAACTGGAAGAGCTAAAATAACCTGCAATTTTAAATATACATATACCTTTCCTGTCTTGTGTGATTAGAAAATAGGGACATGAACAAAAGGAGAGCAATTATGTTTTTTGTTTTTTTCAGTTTTGAGTTGTGATGTGTAAAATTTCACTTTACAATTTTGGAGTGACTAAGGTTTTAAGTGGGCACATGGGGGTTGGTTGTAGCTCTAACAGAAAATATATTCTAAACATATTTGACTCTAAGTTTGCCTTTGGGAAAGCTGGCCTCCCCACCCCACCCCACCCCCCACCACTGCTTCTTTCTCTCTTTCTCTTTTCTGTCATTTAAGTAGAGATGATTTTATTGATAGCACTTAAACTCAGCGAGATAATGGTCCCTTAGATGTGTCTCAAAAAGCCCGCTGGTTCATAGGACTACATACTGGATATATTGAGAAAAACAAACAAAAAAAATTATTTGTGTGTGTGTGCTCAGGGATTTGAGTAAATTCTGGAAACAGGGAGAACTGTTTAAAATCAGTCAGTGTGTGTTTTTTTATTTCCCCAATGTTCCACATGATCTGTACCACTCCAGTGCCTACAACTCCACGATGGATACTCAAATTTTATATTGTATTTATTTGAAAATCTGTGTGACTGCTTTGAGAATACAACATTTGGAATTGTTGAAGCATTATGTAAAAATATGTATATCCTCACTTGCTGTTTTATGTCATTCCTTTCTACCGACATACATAAAATACATCATGGTGTTACACGATGCCCAGTTAATTTTAATAATTAGTCTAATGTAAAATAACTGGATTTAAATCATTTATGTAACATAATAGAAACCAAAAGTAATGCAGGTACAGTGATACAACCAGTACTAGAGAGTTCATTGGAAATTACAAAAGTAATTTGGTATTAGAGTGGGATTTCTTTCAGAAAATAGGTCAAATTAATTTTTTTAAGCATGATAATACCATTTTCTTTGATTTAATCAAAGGGTCATATAGCAAAACATCTGTCTCTAATGTTATCATGTTTGTTTTTCATTTGGTTTAAAGTCATTATAGTGCTGAATAGCTCAAGCAGCCTATAAAAAGTGCTACGTGTGAATGATACAGTATATTCTTTGGAAATCACTCATCCATGCAAAATAGCAGGTGATAGAGAACGCTTTCTGAATTCAGATGAAAGGACAAATAATCTTCTCATGATGCATTTGATGTAAACCTAATTCAGGATGTAAACCAGCTTGTCATTTGAAAGTTTAAACAATTTGTTTGGTCTTTCTTCTACAGATGTTTAGCATTCTAACCAAGGAAATATCTTCATGCTTAGTTGGAATATTCCATATCATGGCTCAGCCTAACAAGCTCAGCAGTATAGTTAGAAGATGTCAATCTAATCTTGACGGAATGCAGCTTTTTGCCTTTGAAGACTGTTCTTAACTCCTTTGAGCTTTCGATATCTGTAAACTAGAGAAAGAGATAATAATGACACAATATATTAATTATTAGAGAAACTGAATAATGAGAAAGATAATAAAATACAAAACATTGCGTAGTCATAAAAGTATGGTATCTTAGTGTTAACTAAAACTTCTAAAAGGCTGCAAATATAAATTGTAGATGATCACTGTGTATTCTTAAAGTAGGGTAAGAAGGTGAGATAACCATGCATAACTGGTAAGCTTAATTAATTCTAAACATTTTTAATTATCATTTTTTATTGTTTTATTCAACAGATGTTTATTCAACTAAACTATACCCTATTGTGTTACTCTCATGGTACTTAAACATAAATACAATAACATTTTCAATGGTAATATAATAGGTGGAAAATTGAAACCAGTTTTCTGCTACCTGCAATTAATTGTTTTAGATTTGATTATGTACAATAACACTTTCCATTTTTTATAGCTGAAAATTCATAAAAATTTATACATTGTTTCATTTATAAAATATGCATTTCCTAAGCAAAAAAATCTTAATTATATTCATTTTAAATTTCTTCACCTTTAAATTACTTAAAAGTAGTAACAACAGCCATGGTGGTAGTAGAAGTAAAATTAATAGGAATAATTTAAAAATATTTGTATATAGTATGAAAAATTTAAAACAGACATGTGATCAAGACAAAAGAAAGAAAGGACGGAATAAAAAATAATTACGGGAATTACCTCAGAAATAGATAAAGAATATCATACTGAATGGGCAAAAACTGGAAGCATTCCCTTTGAAATCTGGCACTAGATAAGGATGCCCACTCTTACCACTCCTATTCAATATAGTATTGGAAGTTCTAGCCAGAACAATCAGGCAAGAGAAAGAAATAAAGGGTATTCAATTAGGAAAGGAGGAAGTCAAATTGTCTCTATTTGCAGAGGACATGATTGTATATTTAGAAGACCCCATCGTATCAGCTCAAAATCTCCTGAAACTGATAAGCAACTTCAGCAAACTCTCAGGATACAAAATCAATGTGCAGAAATCACAAGCATTCCTATACACCAATAGCAGACTAACAGAGAGCCAAGTCAAGAGCGATCTCCCTTTCACAATTGCTACAAAGAGAATAAAATACCTAGGAATACAACTAACAAAGGATGTAAAGGACCTCTTCAAGGAGAACTACAAACCACCGCTCGAGGAAGTAAGAGAGGACAGAAACAGATGGAAAAACATTCCATGCTCATGGTAAGGAAGAATCAATATCATGAAAATGGCCATACTGCCTAAAGCAATTTATTGATTCAATGCTATCCCCATCAAGCTACCAATGACCTTCTTCATAGAACTGGAAAAAAACACCTTAAACTTAATATGGAACCAAAAAAGAGCCCACATAGCCAAGGCAATCCTAAGCAAAAAGAACAAAGATGGAGGCATCATGCTACCTGATTTCAAACTATACTACAAGGCTACAGAATTCAAAATAGCATGGTACAGTTACCAAAACAGAGATATAGACCAATGGAACAGAACAGGGACACTGGAGGCAATGCCACACGTCTACAATCATCAGATCTTTGACAAACCTGACAAAAACAACCAATGAGAAAGAATTCCCTGTTTAATAAATGCTGTTGGGAAAACTGGCTAGCAGTGTGCAGAAAGCAGAAATTGGACTCCTTACTGATACCTTACACTAAAAATAACTCCAGATGGATTAAAGACTTAAACATAACACCTAACACCATAAAAATCCTAGAAGAAAACCTAGGCAAAACCATTCAGGACATTGGCATAGGCAAGGACTTCATGACTAAAACACCAAAAGCATTGGCAACAAAAGCCAAAATAGACAAATGGGAGCTAATTAAACTCCAGAGCTTCTGTACAGCAGAAGAAATAATCATTAGAGTGAAACGACAACCAACAGAATGGGAAAAAATTTTTGCAATCTACCCATCTGACAAAGGGTTAATATAGAGAATCTGCAAAAGCTAAAACATATTCACAGGAATAAAGCAAACAAACCCATTCAAAAGTGGGTGAAGGATATGAACAGACACTTTTCAAAAGAAGACATATATGAGGCCAACAAACATGAAAAAATGCTCATTATCACTGATCATTAGAGAAATGCAAATCAAAACCACATTGAGATACCATCTCACACCAGCTAGAATGGAGATCATTCAAAAATCTGCAGACAACAGATGCTGGAGAGGATGTGGAGAAATAGGAATGCTTTTACACTGTCGGTTGGTGTGTAAATTAGTTTAGCCATTGTGGAAGACAGTGTGGTGCTTCTGCAAGGACCTAGAAATAGAAATTCCATTTGACCTGGCAATCCCATTACTGGGTATATACCCAAAGCATTATAAATTGTTCTGTTATAAAGACACATGAACACGTGTGTTCATTGTGGCACTGTTTACAATAGCAAAGACCTGGAACCAACCCAAATGCCCATAGATCATAGACTGGACAAGGAAAATGTGGCACATATACACCATGGAATACTATGCAGCCATAAAAAACGATGAATTTATGTCCTTTGTATGGACATGGATGAATCTGGAAACCATCATTCTCAGCAAACTGAATGAAGAACAGTGAATCAAACACCGCATGTTTATTACTGCAGTAATAAACTTTCTTCAGTGCATGGGTCTGCAACTGTGGCATTCAAGACACACCAGGAGGATGACTACATCCAGTTTTCCACTATGGTTCAGATATGGCTCTGCCTAAAAGACCTGTAACTGATATCCAAAAAATTAGGTTAACTTCCAACTAAATATGTGAGTAGACTATTTTCATTTTGAATGTTGTATAAACCAAATATCTCCATACTTACATTTGGAGAGATGAGAAGCAGAATTTGGGCAGAAGCTGGAATAGAAGATGTTTAGCCAGTGTAACACAGAAGCATGGGCAATTATGTCAAGTTATTTGAAAACTAATAGCTGTCCAGTTGGTGCAAATGTAATTGCTGTTTTTGCATTGATAGAATTTGCCATTTTATGCTGGAATACATTCTCAAATAAATGTGGTTATGTTATAAATGTGGCTACATCATTTGAATGGGCCTTTCTCACTTTTATTTTTTTATTGTTAATGGCTTCTTACTTGCTGTTTATTTTATGTTTATTTTAGATGATGAAAAAGATGTTAGACAAAAAGCAAATTCTAGTGATTTTCTTATTTGTGTTCAAAATGGGTTGTAAAGCAGCTGAGACAACTGTCAACATCAACAACGCATTTGGCCCAGGAGCTGCTAACGAATGTACAGTGCAGAGATTGTTCAACTTTTACAAAGGAGACAAGAGCCTTGAAGATGAGGAGCATAGTGGCTGGCCATGGAAGTTGACAAGGACCAATCAAGAGCAATTATTGATGCTGATCCTCTAACAATTACACGAGAAGTTGCTGAAGAACTCAAGGTTGACCATTCTAAAGTTGTTGGGCATTTGAAGCAAATTGGAAAGCTCGATAAGTGGGTGTCTCATGAGCTGAGGGAAAAATTTAAAAAAATCCTCGTTTTGAATTGTCTTCTCTTATTCTATGCAGATTTTGAGGTGTGATAAAAAGTGGATTTTATGTGACAACTAGCAATGACCAGCTCAGTGGTTGGACCCAGGGGAAGCTCCAAAGCACTTCCCAAAGCCAAATCTGCCTCAAAAGAAGGCCATGGTCACTGTTTGGTGGTCTGCTGCTGGTCTGACCCACTACAGCTTTTTGAATCCCTGTGAAACCATTACATCTGAGAACTATGTTTGGCAAATAGATAAGATGCACCAAAAACTGCAATGCCTGCTGCTGGCATTGGTCAACAAACAGAAAGGGCCCGATTGTCCATAACAATGACCGACGGCACACTGCAAAATCAGTGCTTCAAAAGTTGAATGAATTGGGCTATAAAGTTTTGCCTCATCTACCATATTCACTTGACAACTCACCAACTGATTACCACGTTAAGTATCTCGGCAACTTTTGCAGGGGCTACAGGAATAAATAAACTTATTTCTTGTTGGCAAAAATGTGTTGGTTGAAATGGCTCCTATTTTGATTAATAAAGATATGTTTGAGCCTAGTAATAATAATTTAAAAGTCATGATTCAAAACCACAATTATTTTTGCACCAACCTAATATATTACATTCTCATAAAGTGCTTAGTGCTGCTGTAATCTATTCACATAAATTATCTCAGCTATTCCATGTAAACACTCATTCTATCTCATTTCCCAGGTAAGAGTATTGAAACTGTAATATATTATCTAGCCATATTTTGAATCTTGGAAGGCTTTGAGTGTCTAGAAGTGCCAACTTTAATATAAAATGCCAAATGTTAGCAGAAGCATTGCCTGTGAGCTGGCTTACATGTACAGAGTTGTAGAAAACAAATTTCCATTTGGGAAGTAACACTTTTTTTATGTTTGTTTTCAAATGATCACAGGGGGAAGTACAGCAATGAGAACAATCATCTGATCTCCATTCTTAATGTTAAGTTGGCCATCTGAGAATCAGACAGAATTCTTTGAAGAATCAATTCTCAAGAACACAGATGAGCTTTGAGTACTGCTTGTGTACTATAACAGGGACTTTTAATGATGGGTTCAATTGGTTCACAACCGGCCCTTCTCCTTTTAGGTGTTGATGAGCTATTGTAGAACATCAGTGACAGAAGAACTGCCCTTAAGGCACATTTAGCTGTGATTATGTTCTTATATGTGCCCATCTTTCTCTCCTTTCTCTGCAGGAAGAACTCCCAGGAACCACTGGAAAACACTGGGCAGTGACTAAGGACCAAATTTTAAGTTCTCGCCGCAATCTAAGATTTTTAAAATTATCTGTATGTCTTCACCAGGGTATTTGCAGGTTGAATTCGAGGGTAAAAATGTCTAAGACAGAGAAAAAGAGAGAGAACACTAGCAAGAAATGCCCTAGAAGGCTGGAAAAAATTAGTTGCAGCATGGTATGCTATAAATGCCCTAAAGAGAATGAAATAAAATAAGTTCATTTTAATATACTTTACTTTCAGAAAAGGTCTAGATTTATTCTCAGCCTTTTGGCTAATATTAAGTTCAGAATAGCTCTAGATTTACAGAAACATAAATATGCTCTAGAGAGGTACAGAATTTGCTCTATTTTTTTTTCTAACCTTTTAGAAGATTTTATGTTAATGTTCTCTCTTTCTCTCTCTTTCTCTTTCTCTCTCTAATTTAACCTGTAACCACATTTTCCACACCCAACTTCCATTGTTATTAATATCATACATTACTATTGTTTTTCATAATTATTAAAGCCCATGCTCATTAATTATAAAGGCTGATACTTTGTGAAGATTTCCTTAGTTTTTACTAAATGTCTTTTTTACTGTTCTAGAATCCTATTTAGAGTACCACATTGTGTACCATAAGTCATCATGTTTTATTGGGTACTTATTCACTGTGATACTTTTGCAGACTTTCCTTGCTTTGATAACTTTAAATTGTTTAAGTAGTATTGGTCATTATCTTTTAGAATGCCTTCCAACTGGGATTTGTCTGATATTTTTCCTATGGGTAGACTGGGAATGGAGGTTTTTGTGGAGGAAGACAACAGATGTAATGTTCCATTTTCACTGCATCATGTCAAAGGTACATAATTTTACCATGATTTAACTTTGTTGATGTTGACATTACAATCTGGTTGATATAGTGTTTGTGACGTTTCTTCATTTTTCAAGTTATTCTTTTATCCCCATTTCCATCTGTTCACTGGAAGGAAGTCAGGATGTGCAACATGCTTAAGGAGTCAGGAATTACGCTCCTCTTCCCTGAGGATCTGGTGTTTCCACATATTATCGTAAATTATTCTGCATGATTTGTCTCTTCTCCCCCTCCCTACATTTATTTATTCACTCGACACATTATTTATCTCAACGTAACATAGATTCATTTTATACTTTGCATTGCAATCTAATGCTATCTTATTTATGTTGTTGCTTATATTATTCTGTCTCTGATCATTGAGGACTCTTCTAGTGTGCTCCTCTGTCCTTTTGATGTAACCAAAACTTTCTTGTTTGTTTTCATTTTGCTTTTTAAGCACTGCCTAACATTCTAGTATAACAAGATAATTCAGGCTCACAAATACATTTCCTGTACCAGTCCTAGAATCATTTATTTTTCCAAATGAATACTGGGTTTCTCATCCTGAAGAATAGTATTAAAAAACAAGATAAACATCTACCCAAGCTAGTAATAACAGAGATAAAAAAAAACCCTAATGATAATATTAAAATAAGGGGTATCATCACTTGTGATTTCTTAGACATTAAATGGGTAAAGAAATGCTGTGAATGACTCTTTGCCAACGTATTTTGAAATTCAGATGAAATGGTTCAAATTCTTGAGACAATCTTCAAAACTCACATAATGGAGATACAGATAACCCAAATAGTCATTATCTATTAAGGAAATGGATTTGGCACTTTATCTCTCAAGCTGCCCACTTGGCCCTCTTCCAAGTGTATTTTATTTCTTTTCCCTTACTTCTGCTCTTAAGCTTTTTAATAAACCTTCACTCCTGCTCTGAAACTTGCCTTGGTCTCTTAATAAAAAATTGGCTCAAAACTTATCCTTTAGAAAAAAACAGTACCAAGCCCAGATGTTGTTACTAATTCAGCAAAACATTTAAGGAAATATCATACCAAGAGGAAACATTTCCTGGAGTGTGAGTGCAGCATTTCCTAATGTCAAAACAAGATAAAGACATGATAAGAAAAGAAAATTACAGATAAGTAACTCCCAAGAACATGAATATAAAAATTTTTGAAAAAAAAATTAGCAACTAAAATTCAAATGTGTATACAAAAGAATAATCTACTACAACTAAGTAGAATTTATTCCAGATATGCCAGAATGCCCGCACTCCCAAGTGCTATACAACACTGTGCTAGAAATTAAAAAAAAAGCTCAAGAAAAAGAGAGAAAAAAACAAGATATACCAAGTAGGAAGAAGCAAATAAAACTGTCTTTTTTTATAGATGGTATGATTGTCTAAGTAAAAAACCAAACATTCTAGAAGTATCTCCTGCAAGTAAGTGAGTAATAGCAAGGTTGTGGGATCCAAAATCAATAAGCAAATGTCAATTGTTTTCCTGTACATTACCAATAAATGATTAGAATTCAATTTTTTAACAGAAATATTTAAATCTGACAAAATATGTACATTATATGAGGAAAAATACATGACTCTGATGAAAGAAAGCAAGTAAGTTCTAAGTAAATGTATAAATATCCCATGTGCATGCATCGGAAGACACAATACTGTTAAGATGTCAGTTTTCAATCCATATTAAAATACCAGCAAATAATTTTATAGACATTTAATAAATAATTTAAAAATTTATAAGAAGGCAAAATATGCAAATTGGTACTGATTAATGCTTAAGTTGGAAAATTCATATTACATTATCACAAGACTTGTAGAGTAAGACAGGTGGCATTGTTGAAAAAAGAGACAGATGAAAAGAACAGACAGTAAGGACTTCCACTGTATTTCAAGTTTGATGTAGCTGTAGTTGTCAGAGGATTCAAATTTTCATAGGTTTTTTCTTTTATTCTTTTATTTTTCCCTTCCTTCTCCTTTCTTTTCTTCCTTCCATTCTTTTCTTGTCTTCCCTGTTGCCTTTGGAGTTTCCTACGTTCTCCAGGAGACAGTCTGTAGCTTGAAGCTTTTCTATCTGTAATCCACCATAATCATATTGGAGTCCTATTAGCATAGAGGTAAGATGTGGGGTTGGGAGAGTATCCCCCAATCTTCTGATTAAATCTTAAGCTTGTAGTGAACCTGTGTCTTCAGTGTGACCTTCACAAGATTCTCTCTAGTGGTGTGGTTTCTTTTTTGCACCCATTATTTACTCCTTTCTCTAATTGTAGCATTCTCAATAAATTATCTTTGAAATTAAGATCCCTGTTGACTGTGACTTAGCCCCCTTCCCTTAGGTAAGACAGGAAAGCTGGAAGCCATTAAAGTGGGATTCCCTTCTCCTGGGTTGGATGATTTTATGAAAGAGAACTTTCTTCTGGAGAGATGCATTTGTTAAGGAGAAGGTTATAAGTGTATTTTCACAGTGATTACCGTTCCTTTTTTGTTATTAGAGCCTGGAGGGGATTTTTGTGAATTATCCACTGTGAAAACCTGGTGAAGTTTCTGGTGATAGAGTGCAGGAAGGGATGGAGGCCCTCCTCAGAATGCCCATCCACACAGCCCTGGGAGATTCTCACTTTCAGACTAGTTCACCATTCACCCTAGAAATTCATTGACATTAGAATTGATTTGTTGCTAGGAGTTTGCAGATCTAGTAGCTTCTACCTCTGGTAAGGAGATCCAGTATCTCTCTGGCTGTGTTTCTTTCTCCAGATTACGCTGTGGCACTTCTCCCGGAGAACTTATTCCCTGGTGTGTCTGAGAAAAGTCTATTTCAACTTGTCCAGTTTTTGTTGTTGTTGTAAAGATGAACAGCTCTTCACATACTGAAACTGTAACCTAAAATTCATTGTTTTTTTTTTTACTATACAATGTAGCCTTCTCATTATAACCTCTAAGTGAAGTATAAAAGTAACAGACGCCTGGTCTATGTCATTATTTTCTAGTTCTCCACTGGAAAATACCTATCACTTTACGGAGTTTCAAACTACCATAAAGAGTTTATGTAATTAAATTCTTTTTGTTATGTGAACATAAGCTTTTGATCATTTCCACAGTAATCTAAACATTTGAAACATAAAATACAAAATGTAACTTATTCTAGTTACCTACTTTAAATGGATATAAAATTATGTCTTTTTTTCTGAAATAATAACTTTAGTCAAGGGTCTTGTATTTTTTCAGCTTTTTGTTTTTTTTTTTTTTTTTTTACTTTGATATTAACTATTTTTCCCCACCTGGGCTCCTGAGTATAGGAATAGAATCTCATTGTTAAAATGATGATATCTGACTAGATCATCTCTAAAGAGTATTACAAGGTCAATATTTCATGATTCTGTAGTTGTTCTATATTTACTTTTATATTCAGACTGTGAGCTAAATCTTAGTTATAGAAATATGTGGATCTAGTTCATATCAGGATGTTGGTAGAAACAGGGACAAATTATTTACTAATCTTTCTCCCAAGCTCAGAGGAAGATTATGTATCCAGTTTTTCCATTATAATTAGGTTGGAGCCATATGATTAGGATAAAAGAAGGATAGTAGAAATATTGTGCATCAGTTTCAGGCATGCCACACCCATTACAGGGGACCCCAAGTCTCCAAGACTCCTTAAAAATATTAACAATTACACTCTCACAGCAGGAAACAACTATAGTAAATGTGTGTGTGTGTGTGTGTGTGTGTGTGTGTGTGTGTGTATCTAAGTGAACACAATAGATATATTTAGGTGAATGGAACCCAGAAGTTTGCATTTTAAACAAATAATCACTCTATAGGCTAAGATTAGAGAAATGGTACCTAACTTTACAGGCTTTTTCATATTACCCATTCATTTAATCTACATATAAACCTTCCTGTTTTACTAGGAGTTTAAGACATTTTATTTGTGCATTTATTTAATTATGTTCTTCCTTAGACTAATGAAAACAAACAAAAATAGGAGGATTTAAAAAATTCATTTAACAAAAATGAGTTTTGTTTGTTTGTTTGGTTTCTTAAAGAAAATTGAGCTAAATAGTTCCAGGGTGTATGAATACAATGAAACCAATTAAAAGGTTAATATGTAAAATGTGTGACAGATGGCAGGCCCTTTCTGATCCCCTATAATTTAAACAAGACTGACTTTGAGCTTGAGATCTGACTGTGAGCTTCAGCTATCACCAGCTTTCAGATTTCAGATGCCACATCTATGACACTTCAAGGCCCTTGATTTTACCTCAGGGATAGTCCCTTATAAATCTGCGTCATTTCAAAAAAAAAAAAAAAAGAGAGAGAGAGAGAGATTTCTATATGAGCTTAAAAAGACTCACCCTTTGCCTCCGGAGTCCTACCCCTTTACAGAGAACAGACTGTGAATTCTTCTTACAAACCAGAAATCAGTGTCTGCAATAGTCCCCTGGAGGATCATGGAAAAAACAAAAAAAGAAGCCTGTGCTTCTGTTGCTTGCTTTGTTAATAAATAGCAGATTACATTCTCTGGGGCCATGCTAAATTTATAAAAAACATGTTATACCAGACAAACTTGATTGCTTTTTCGATATACTCAGTAAATTAGTGGATAAAGGAATAAAGTGGATATAAAATATCTTGATTATAATAAAACAAGTTGACAGCAATTCACAAACACAAACACAAAAAAAGATCTTGCTTGAAAAGTTAATTCAAATTATCTTAGCTTCAAGTACTGTCACATAGATTAAACATTGAATGAAGAATGACCATAAAGAAAAGATAATGAAAAATTATAACAAATCTATCATAGGCACTTAAACTCTTAATGAGTACTATATAAAAGAAACTAAATAACCTGAGCTTTAATTTCTCACTTTGCCTACTCAATTGAGAAGCTTAGAGAATAACCAGAGAAATTGCTATACTTCGTCACTATTTGAAAGCCTATCATATTTAGAGCAAGTGGTTCACTCAGGTTTACTAGAGTGTAGATATTAATTATCTGCTCCAAAACTTTAGTCATATTAAATTCTAAAGGAATTGTGACAAGTGTAAGGAATATTTTAGTAATTCTATATTTTTTTCATATTGGGAGTGAGTGAATTTAAGAGAAGTGGATCTGTAATTGGTCTCATTATCTTAGGTACAGTATCTGGTATTCTAATGTGAGACTGGATACCACAAATGCACAATTAATTACATAACCCATGGTGTACCTGAATCATAAAGACTCAGTTTTCAAGATTAGGGTGCTACTGCTTTTGTTTGTAATGGAATTCTCTAGTTCCCTTCATCAAAAGGAAGCATGGTATAAAGTTAAGATCATAGTTTTGAATCTTGGTTTGCCTTTTAGAAACTGAATAAACTTTAAATGTTCCATAGCAATTCTTAGCTTCTATTGACTTACCTATAGTTTGATGATGACAACAAGAATTACTTGCCTCAAGGAGTCTGTCACATTGAAAGTGCAAAACATATGCTATGATAAAAGTTAATGTGTATAGGTGTCTATGAGCCTTAATGTGTCAGATATAGACAATTGCTCAGTGATTTACCTAATTCAAAATAAGTATTAAATTATTCATGATTATCCTAGTTTGAATGATATTCTTGGAATTAACATCAAGTCTACCTGGCTATTAGCCTGATACTCTGTTTTCTCATAACAGAAAAGTTGGAATATGTCCCCTTTCCCCTAATATTGTAATTTATCTTCTTGTAACCATTATACTTTTGCCAGTTTGATTGAGTGCAGTTGCTCCTGTTCAGCCTGCTAGATTAGACATTTGTAAGTTACATATACTAGCCATTTCCCTTAGGATCCCAAAGATTTGCATTTTTTAAAATTCTTACTGTCATCCACAATTCCTACACCTTTCCCTTACCCATTGCACTGTGCTGGTGAAAATACATCTATCTATGCCAGTTAAGTGGCATTAGAAATAAAACAATTTGCCATAGATACAAAAAGCCAGCCATGCCTACATCAATAACAGGTAATTAGCTGACCAATTTCCTAATATTCAACATATGAAGGTAGTTAATACAATTGTTATTTTGAATAAATTGAATAAATGCTTAAATTTGTTTAATGCAAAATTTCTAATACTTCAAATTATTTGAGAATCAATTTCTTTTTTTTTTTTTTTTTGAGACAGTGTCACTCTTTCACCCAGGCTGGAGTTCAATGGCACAATTTTGGCTCACTGCAACCTCTGCCTCCCAGGTTCAAGGAATTCTCCTGCCTCAGCCTCCCAAGTAGCTTGGAATATAGGTGCCTGCCACCATGACTGGATAATTTTTGTATTTTCAATAGACACAGGGTATTAGCATGTTGGCCAAGCTGATCTCCACCTCCTGACCTCAGGTAATCCACCAGCCTCGGCCTCCCAAAGTGCTGGGATTACAGGCGTGAACCACAATGCCCAGCTCCATTTCTTTATCTGTAAAATGGCAATAATAATCAGCAACAACACAGGGTTATTATGAGACTCAAATTATTACTCAAAAGTTCTTTGAAATTTCTAAAAAGCTGTAGAAGGTTGAGGAGGCTATTAAATGTGACCCACTTACTGAGTAAGAAAAGATAAACCCTAGCTCTCATTACTACTTTTATAAACTCCAAACAGGGATATTTTTAGCTACAATAAGGTTTTTATGTGTATCACAAGTAGTTTCGTTTTGCAATGCTAATGAACAAACTAGAAATAAGATAATTTGGAAGTAAATATAATGGATTAAGTTTATTTTAGAATCCAAAAATTTAGAATATTGTTTCTGCAAGTCCTTACCTTTTATAATATTACAGGATTTTTAACGTGTGTGTGTGTGTGTGTGTGTGTGTGTGTGTGTGTGTGTGTGTATTTCTGTATTGAGGATAGCTTCTCTAATAGTCAGCTCCAAATGCTGTCATAGTTGATTCAAATTAAGCAAATTTTCAAAGCTTAGAAAGAACACAGTATTTGGGCAAGAGAGATTTGGCATTAATCCATCATTCTGCAACTTATTAACAATGAAAGTCTTCAATAAATTACTTAACTTCCCTCAGTCTTAGTATGCTTTATATAGTAATTGGGATTTTAACATTTTTATAAGCTGTTAGACTGTCTGCTGATATATATTATTAATATTGTTCAGTGATAAGCCAAAAGCAGGAATCTAACTGAGGATACATAACTTAATATGTATTAAGGCAAGTTGCCAGAGCTATTGGGAGTAATAACAAAATTTAAACCATTCCCACCAATATGGGAAATTGTGAGGCAATTATGCATGCTGAATTTTATCTGGAAGAGGGGGTAATTCGTTTAATTACTTTTTAAAATTAATCCCTACTATGTGTACCTGTTGTTTTTCTTTTAAGAAAGATGTATAATTTCCAGGTTAAGAGTAACTTAATGACTGGGTGAAAGATTTACATTAATAGGAAACAGTTTTGTGAAAAAAAAGCGAGCTTTTTTGGAAAAAAAAGTTTAAAATTTAAAAAAATATATTACTTAGCCATTGATAAGTATTTTCTTCTTTAAATTTCAATTGCTAAATTTGATAAGAAGGAATAATATTACCCCCATAACATTGTGGAAATTGATTAAGTAATATATATGAATTTCACAAAACATATGAGGATGTAATCAGCTTGCAATCCATGTCAATAGCCTTCTTGTTGTGTCATAGACTGGGTTACTCCTCAGGAAGCAGAACCTGAGTCAGAGCTTTCAGAAACAGTGTTGATGTGGAAACCTATGCCCGGGAAAGAGAGGAGGCGACTGGGTAGGGTGAGGTAGGAAAGAGGAAGAACCATTTTATAATGAGCCTTGTGGAGATGTGTAGTGCATTTGGCCATTGGGGATCACATTTCCCTAAAACCTTAGAGGATAAATGAGAATGAGCAGTATGAGCTTCAAAATTGTCTTCCTGAGAGGTGGAAATAATGTGCATTGATTCAATAGCTTTCAACCCCCTTTAGCTCAGCGTTGCCAAATAAGTGGTTAACTTTTCTGTGTTTCCAGATTAGTGAGTGCTCCAGTGCTAGCTGAGAGCCTGCATGTGTCCAAAACTACTTTACCAAAGAAGCTCTGGAGAAGAAAGGCCTGGTATTTCTAAGGTACTGCCAGGTTACATCTGAGGAAAGCTGCCTGTCTTAGTAGTTCCAAGAGTAAACGGTAGCCCAAAGAACATGCCAAGTGGGACCTAATTGGGCACTACTCAAGTAAATGCAATTAAATTAATGGTCTTCTCACCTTCATACACACTGGTGCCGCTCATCACAGCTTCTAATCTTCCTTTTTTAACTTTATTTTAAAATAGGTTATTGGGATGTAATTTACCTTTACCGTAAATTCACCCTTTTCAGTGTACGAAAAGGATGAATTCACATTTGAAAAATGCATGTAGTTTTATTATCACCACCATTCCCATTCAGAAGTGCATTATTATTAGATTAGCCTGATAACATCCAGTACCAATTTCCTGTCATTTTATGTCCTTCCTTTCCTTATAATATAAGAAGCCTCAAAGGGCTAGAAAATAGAAAAGCACATTCTTCCTGGAAATAAGAAGCAAAATATGACTTGGATTGCTAAAATATTCTTAACTACCAACACTGCGAGAGAAAAACACGTTTTCTCTGAGCCTTTTTGTCTACCTTTGTGTATGAGTAAAATGTTTTCATTTTCTTAGCACTTGCTTGTAAAAATCCCTCCACAAATTAACTAAAATGTTTCACCAATGGAATTTTGAGGAGTGGACATACCTACATCTACAACATAGCCTATGACTAGAGAAAATACTGTAATATGTGATAGTGAGAGAAGAATTCCTGACAGAAGTAGCTTATTCTATGGAAAGCTTATAGCCGAAAAGGCTTTTTAAAGTTTAACATTTGTTTCATTGGCAAAGACAGATTCATTCATTCAATGAATGAATGAATTAAAACTTGGTCAATCCAAGTTTTAAAGCAAATGACAGTTCAGGTATCACAATGACCAGAACTAGGTCTTCCAACAGAAAGATTTTTTGATGTTCTTTGTCTGAGAAAGAAGGAAGACATGAAGTTAAAAAATAGCAAATGGTCATAGTCTACAGGCCTTTTAATCCATAAGCCTCCAACACTAAATCTAGTGACCACTTATGGTTTTAATACTAGCTAAGTGGGCAGAAAAGCCTGGTCTTTCCCGGGATGCCAAATAAGACACGGTTCCTTCTTAGACACACTGGAAAGATACACGAAATGTGTTTGAGTTGTGATATACGAAACAAACTCCTGTTTTTAACTGTTAAAACTCCATGAAGGCAACTATAAGGAAAATGGCTGTGCTTCCATCTGGAGTAGGCTGAGGTAGACATTTGGTCTAGTATGATACAGTTTGAAGTGAAGGCACACAACCTGTACATTATGCAATCACATGTATGTAGCAATTAAATGTAACCTGTTTGTGTGAGCTCATACCTGGCTTTGAGTCACTGTTGTCTCTGAGTAATATAACTGCACTGCTGACTCTGTAGGAGGGAGAAGAAACCCATGTCCCAACTGCCTACAGTCCCTTGAGTATTTTTTCAGCTACTTGTCACCCATCCACCAACTCCTGTTGGACCCCAGTTGGCGTTGGAACCTGACAGCAAGATTAAAAAAAAAACTTATATAATTATTAAAGTAACACTGAGAGATAGTGAGGGGTACCATCAGATGAGCTCAGAGAAAACACATGCAACCCTCCTCCCTCCTTATAGAGAAATTCAGGAGCCAAGAGTTGAAATAACCTGACCAAGTTCAGGCAGATACTACGAAACTGCCCAAACAGTCAGCGTTATGAATTTCAATCTCTACCTCTTTCCACTGCACATGGTTAGGTACAAATATATAGCCATATTAAAGAACTTTTCAACTTTATGATATTTAAAGAGGAGAAAAGGTCATCTTATTTTTTAAACAAGTTAAATAATTGTCTTCTTTAAAAAGACTACGATTTACTCTGTTCTCTCCTGTGTACCCAGCTGATGTTATGTGAGGCCTCTTGCTTCTTTGCCTTTTTCCATATAACATTTTAGACACTCCTGCAAAAAGTTTTCCTGGAATGAAAAATGGGATGAATCACATTTCTCTTGATGTCTGTAGAAGAGAATAGTGATTGAGAAAGATCTTTCTCTTTGTCGAAAAGAGCAATGAATGATCTCGGGTTACTAGAAGCAGAAAGCCATCTTGAAAATGTCATTGATGAAAATGAAACAGATAAGCAAATACAAACAAAACTAAATCCATTCCCAATTGTTGACTAATTTTGAAACAGATGGCCTAATTAGAAACTCTGAAAGAATGAGAGAGAACCATGTGCCAAAGGGAAATAGGATGCATTACCTCTGGGAGGTTTGTGTTAGAGACATAACAACTATTACTTTAATGACTTTGGATAATCACCTTATAAAAAATTTTGTTAATCTAAAATTGAAAATGTAAATTCCCATTGATGGTTAAATTATTTCAGTAAATTGTAAAGGAGTTTAAACAATGAAAAGTCTGTTAGCAGCCAGAAAACGATTTCATTTTTAAAAGAACTTGAATCAAATTTAACCACATTTATTTGAGGGTAGGAGTACAATCTTAGAGCTTTTAGAATGACCATGATATCCAAAGTCTTATGAAATATTTACATTATCTTCATATGTAAACAATGTTATCTTAAGAGTTAGAACTGGCAATAAAGGGAAGAAATCAAAATTTCTCAAGCAAACTGACACAAAGTAGAACAGGCTGAATTACAAGTTAGTTGGTTTTGACTGTCACCAGACTATTCAAATATGGGTGTGATGGAGATTCAAATATCAGAGAGCAATTGAACTCACAGCTTTCCAATATCCTTTCTAATCCCATGATTTAATGATTTGATGAATGTATTGAACTCTCTTTGCCAAAGGAAGAGAATAACATAAACAATCACAATTATTTCATTTTGTAAGTATTTCTCAGATGGTACACATAAAACAATTTACCTTCCCTAACCCATCTGATCCATCTTATGAATAAAAAGGATATTTTTCATGGGATCCTTGCCAAGTGCTATGACAGTCCTCACAGAAATGTCCTTCTGCATGCTCCAGTCATCACCACTGATTAATCATAATTTAGAAAGCAACATGTATTTACATATAAGTATATTGTCTTCATAACTGGACATGAATACATAATAAGAAATTTAAGCAATAGCAATGTAAAGGCTTTTTGACAACTTTTAGTGACTTTTTAAATTGCCCTCAATTTCCATTTTAACATTGATCATAGTGCCTCATGCATAATAGATATTCAAGGTATCTTGATAAATAAATGAAATAATATGTACTGAATCCTTGGTAATTGAGTATCTTTTCATTTGTTCCTGAAACAATTATTGAGGTTCCACTTTGTACAAAGCCCTGTGCTGGAGGGATCATTGAATGATTTTTAAAATGTATAATAGAGACAAAGGCAATGCTTTTCTGTAAAAGGAATACGTGTGTAGTGGGCATGTGGAGAAAAGTAGAATAAGGTGAGAGAACCCAAACATGACCAATGGAGAATATAAATGGAGTTAGTGATATTAGAAAAGTTTATATCAAAGTCACAAGAAGAAATAGATGACAATTTCAGCATTGGGTTATTTAGTGTCATAGGATCATTCTGAGGACAGTGTTGATTGGTTTATGATTTTTTTTTCATTTTGTTTCTTTTTAACCTGTATTATTTATTTAGAAATAAAGTTATATTTGTGTTTTCCCCAATTTCCTAGTAGTAATAAATTATTGCTTAGCATGGATATGGTGGCTTATGCCCACAATCTCAGCACTTTGGGAGGCCAGGAGTTTAAGACCAGCCTGGGCAATATAGTGAGACCCCATCTTCACAAAATAAATTAACCAGTCATGATGGCACACATTTTTAATCACAGCTTCTCAGGAAGCTGAGGTGGGCGATTGCTTGAGCCCAGGAATTCCAGAATAAAATAAGCTATGATGGCATTACTGCACTCTAGCCTGTGTGACAGAGGAAGACCTTGTCTCTCAAAGAAATATTTCATAAAATAAAAATAAGTAAATAAAATATTTTTTAGAAAATAGAAATTTATAGTAGACCAGTGTTTACAAATCTGTTAAAGATGTGTTTACTCTGTAACTCATATCTGTTTAAAATTTACCAAACATCAGATGAATCAAATCCTGTAGTCCTGAACTAGACTACAGAGACAATAAGATTCATTCTTTTGATTTGTTTTGTGTTTTCTTGTCATCACACACAAGCCCTAAAATAGCCTCTTTTTTTCAGGTCAAAGCAGTCACAATGGAAGGTTTTAGTTGCTTTTCAGGCACATATTACAGTTACAGAAGATTTTCACATAATCAAAGTTGAGTGTTTCAAGAGAGATCAAAAGAGAAGTGAAGTGGAGAGCAGGTGTGCCGACATTCTTGGAGGATCTGAGAATGCAATTAACCAGCAAATGAGCCCTTGTACAGTCAGGCTTCCTGAACAGATGAGCACAACAAAAGCTACCCAGAAATAACGTGGCCAAGGGCTACTCCTGAATGGAGTGTGCACATGGGCATCTGCCCCTGTTCTTGAACTTTGGGAGGAGAGAGAGATATATATTCAATAAGGGCAGCAGAACCAAAATAATTATGCAAACATAGGAAACTGCAGGAAGACGTAAAAGATAAGATTGCTTTCACAAAGGCTGTTGTAACAGACTCTCTCTTCTCTCTCCCAATAGCACCAACTTAGGGCTAAAACAGATGGATGGCAATGGAAGCAATTCAAGTAAAATTAAAAGCATCATGGTTAAATCACTTGACATTAGTATGGCAAATCCAAAGGCCATTTCAATAGCAGTCAGAGTTACAAAATGTGTTTAGCTTTTTCATTTATGAGTGCTGTGAGTGAGAATTGGTTACTCAACCTCTCTGAGCTTCCTCACTCTCATTTGTATAATACCAGTATAAATAATAATAGTCATCACAGTAGTAGTAAAATAATGTTAAAAAATGCTTCCTTTGCAGGACCGTTATGAGATTTAGAGACAAGTATGTAACTGACATGGGTCATGGCAAGGATTTATGTAATAGCTGTCATTGTAATTCCATGGTAGTAATGTATTTATAATGTAGCGGTTAAGCCACTACTTATAATGCACAGAACTTACAATGTTGACACAGTGCCTGCCCTCAAGGAACTTATTTCTTGCAGGGAAGCTAAGGAATGTTAACAGGTAAAAGAAACAGGTAACCCAGTCTTAACAGTAAGTTGAAATGCCTATTAGGGTTAGTGTTAAATTGCTCCTGATAAAGAGGTAATGGGAGATAAAAGAAGAGATTAACCACCAGAGAAATGTCGTTTGCTAACACCAAGAGATAAGAGAATGCGGTTCAACCATATTCACAGGGTGTGGCATAGCATAGCATAAAAGGTGTAGTGCCCCCTGTTAACTCTGTCAGGGATAACACCAGGCTCAGGAGGCCTAAGAGGAGACCCAGAGCCATAAGGGAGACGGTATTAGCAGGAAACTTATAAATAGGGAGATCCAGTGTGGGCAGGCTGGACAGGGGAACCACATAGCCCAGTGGTGACTGGTGGGGCAAGAGTACCACAATTGCTTGCAAAAAGCATGCACTTTATGTAGCATTTTCACTTAGCACTCTCCCCTAACAACCTCCACCTGGAAACCTTCATTTAACCCAAACTCTGCTTGGCTCTCTTGTATGTCCCACCATTCGCAGGATAGACCATGAGCTCGGATGATCCTCATAGATAAGGAATGAATCTCTGAGTTGGCTACTCCCAGGTTTCTTTGTTTGGAACTCTGCACACACAACATTCAGGTGCATCTGCCACTCAGGGCCATTCTTACAGAGTCTGCTTAAGTTAGGTTATTATTGTCAGCTATGTCTACCATGCACAAGGCTACTTAAACTTGTTTTTCCAGACCTTTGTCAATATCTACTAGTTGCATGTTCTTGATAATGCAATTTTTAGATATAGATTTCTCATCAGTGAAAGAAGTATATCAATAGTAAATTAAAGAGTTGTTGAGCTATTAAAAGTGTTATTTCAAATAGTATGCTTAGTATGTTAGCTATTACTGTTATTTTGTCATTAAAATTGCTGCTGTTAGCTTATTATTATTATTATTCAGGGAATTATAACATCTGACTGACAGGGAATGGGTTACATATGAACCCTCCATATTGAATTAACATTTCACATTTTATTCCTATGGCAACTCATTCATCAATGTGACACTACATGCGTGTGTGTGTGTGTGTGTGTGTGTGTGTGTATCTATATAAACTTATATACATACATAAATTGTGATTTTTATGTGTGTGTGTTTGTGTGCATGTGTATATATGTAAAATATATACTATAGAATTGTGAACCTGAAAGAAGTTGGATGACATTGCTCAGGGCTCCTGCACCCCTTATATAGGCTACAATGCAACTGTACTTCACACCTCCAGGTATCAATCACAGCAGGTGTCCACCTTCAAAATTAGGCACTGATCCCAGACATCAAGTGAAGTGAGGGATTTCCTACTCAGGATATAGAGATCAACAATTTATACTTTCATACACTCTCATCATTAGAGCACATAGCAAGAAACTACACGTCTCTCTATTTTTTTTAAATATAAAAGCAAATATCAACTTTATTATTTTGATGCAAAGAGACAGAAAGAAAGGTATAATAATTCCAACTATGCTGACTGCTTTCCTTTACAATCATCATCGTCAAAACTTTAATTCCTCAAAAGCGTTGGATACTTTAGGAGGCATAACATTTGTTTTTCATCCATACAAAAACTTGACAAAATTAAAATTACCTGGAGTCCTTGTCAATTTGTTGCTCTTTGCTTTAAGATGATTACGTATTTGAATCTTGACCAGTCTACTTTCTACATTATCTTTTCAAACCTATATTCAGTAGCCACGTTGCCTGTAGTTAAATCCTGACTCAGTGATTTGCTACCTGATTAACCTTCAGAAGGCAATTAACTTCTCTATGCCTCGATTTATTTATGAACCAAAGAGAGACGGATAATGACACTTGCCTCAGAAATGTTTAATACATATTAAATGAGTTAGTCCATGTAAAAAAAAATTGAGACCATTGCCTGGCACATGTTGAGACATTCTCTTTCTCTAAATCGGTCACTTAAAATTATATTGTCTATTTTCTCATCTCAAAAAAGACAATAAAGACCTGCCTGCAGAGTTATTGGAAAGCATACAAATCTACGATAAATGTCATTTACATTAATGAGAACATAATAAGTACTCAATGAATATTAGTTTTCTTTATGAGGCATGTTAATATTTATGTCTTAAGCAATGTTTCATCTAAAACTGTTCATTGATAAAGCTTTAGAGTTGGACCTTAAGTATAATCTACAAAAAAGTGCATGATACTAGTATTCCTTCTTTGTACACAATAGATTTAATTATTGCACCCAATTTCTTCAGCTTCCTTGGTA
The DNA here is from genome assembly GCF_009761245.1 of Sapajus apella. NCBI lineage: Eukaryota > Metazoa > Chordata > Mammalia > Primates > Cebidae > Sapajus > Sapajus apella. Next base: position 7,083,121 of record NW_022436955.1, on the reverse strand, counting down.
ATACTATAAATCAACATCCTTGCCATGGCCTTATGGAGCAAAGAGTATACCAGCCAGCCTGGGAGACTGTGTTTGACCATGTGACTTAAGTCAATGGAATGTTAACAAAAATATGAAAACTGTGCATTTTGGCTTACTCTTTTGAGCCTTTTCCACTGCCTTAAAACATATGAGTAGCTGCTGCTCCTCCAATCTAAGCCTCAGAATTAGGTGCATGGAACTAGCCATACTAGTTGACCTTCAGATCTATAACTCAGTAATACATTTGTCTCATTATATGCCAATGAGTCAATGTGTTTGTTGTATGGATACCCAAAGTATGGTTTCTACTGAATGAATATGGCTTTTGCACCATGATAAAGTAGAAAAGTTAGTATGTCAAACCACTGTAAGTCAGGGGCCACTCTTAGATACATATATTTTAATGTACTTATATATAAAATAGCACATATGTATGTTATTTCAGAAACATATGGCACCTCCTCAATTATTTAAATCAACAATGTCTCTAGAATTGCCAGATTTATCCAAATGGCCGAAATTGTTCACATTGAGTGACTTTTTTTCAATTGTGGTAAAATATAAAATTTTCAAATTAATGATTTTTAACTATGGTGACATTAATTATATTCACATTATTGTGCAATCATCATTACCTTCAGTTTACAAAATGCATAATCAACCAAAGAGAAGCTCTGTAGCCATTAAGCAATTCTCCTCATTCCACTTTCTTCTCAGTCTCTGGTCAACTTATTCTACATTCTGATTCTATGAACTTGACTATTCTAGATATTTCACATGTGTGATCATGCAAATTATACTTTTTGTGTCTGGATTATATTACTTAGTCTAATGTTTTGAAGAGATGTTGCGTAAAAGTAGTAATATATAAGGACTATGGCATTGTTAGTTTACATAGATATTTTAACATGGTTGATGACAAGAAAACACACACATATAAGCACACACAGAATATATTGATGTGTTTATTAATGAGCATTTAAGTTACTTTTTCTTATTTTATGCATATTAAGAATGTTAAATATCTTCTCTTTCATGTGTTAGATTTAAATATCTCTACAAAATAGGTGCCTTAGTTTATACTCTCATAAAGAGTAAGTAAAATCTCCCACATTACTTTGTATTTTCAGGCTTCTAATTTTAATTAACATGTTGGTTGTAAAATAATATCTCATTTTTTGTTAAAATAGGAATTTTATTTGAAGGTTACTGTTTACTTCAAATAAATTCAAGTAAAATGTATATTTTTATTTTTGGGGAAGCACTGGATTGTGTGTTGTCTGTTTTTATATTTTTATTTTCATTGTATTAATTTCTGTTCTAATTGTCCATAACTCTTTATTCTCAATTATTTGAATTTTTCAAATTATTTTTCTAGATTTTTAACTTGAATATTAAATAAATTTTATAAAACTAAATTAGCTTTGTTTGTTTGCCTGGATTTATTATTCTATCCACTGAAATTTATCATTTTTTAACTTGATTTCTGAATTATAAAAAAAAAAAAAACACCAACATTGGTGGCTTTTGATATGTAATTCTAATCCATTTACAATTACTTTAACAATTCATTATTTTACTCATTTTTACATGTTTTTAGTTTTCTTTTTGCCACATTTATTTCCCTGTTTTATTTTCTTCTTAAGTGGACCATTTTTCATATTGCTTTTCCTCTTGTATATATAAACTACAGAATGTATTTTACATTTTTTGAATATCCATGTATTTAAAACATATTCTAATTTACATTTTTTTCTGAAAAACGTAGTTGCATCTAAATGGTACTTTCTCTATAAATGAAAAATACTAGGTAATTTATATATCAATTAAAAACTAAGGATTCTGTGAACTGTAATCTTTGTGCCATCTTATCTGCAAAATGTGTATGTCTTAAACACTTTCTGGGTTGGGCATTATTATATTTTCATCTGCCATTCTGCTCTAGAAATTATTTCTCTTACACACTCCCAGTCATTTCCAAATAAATCAATCTCTCTTGCCTGTGCATTAGATAACTCATTAGTGACAAAAACTGGTCATCATAACTACATTGTCACCCTAGTCCTTGAGACTGTATTGAGAATGAGCATGAAATCAATTTCTGGCCAGTGAGTCATAAACTGAAGTCTAGTTTCATGCTTCAATATTATTTTAAATTCCTGTATAAAAGACAGAATTTTATTAAGTGAAAACTTTTTATCTTTTCCTCTTTATTGCATCTTATAACCAGTTGTATAAGAAGCAGCAGGAACCATTTTGAAATGATGAAATGATATTTTTAAGTGGAAAGAGACAACATAATTTAACTGTTTGGAAAGTGGATGCGGCATGTGGCAAAGCCAGAAGATAGAGTCCAGCATTTTAATAACTTCCTTAAGAAACTGCAGAACACATAATATGTCCAGAGTCTGTACGTGTGTGTACATGCAAATGTGCACACACTCACATGCAGGATAATTAATGACTTCAATATTTAAACCTTTGTTGATCAGCCACTTTCTTGCTTTCAAACAAACATATTGTTAATAAAAAAGTTCTATATAACTAGACTTCTGAAAGTTTATTTTTCAGCTATTTGCAAAATTTAAGGACTGTGAGCATATATGTAGCTTGGGCATTCTGATCAAGAAGTCATTGTGGAGTGCGATGTCAGCCAAAAAAAAAAAAAAAAAGATAAAATTAGCAGATGCAAGTATTCATCTTTTCACAAACGCACTAAAAATTGAAACAAAAAGCTAATCAACTTTGTCAGAAAGCTGAAAAAAGTTAATCATTTACAGAAAACAAACACTGAGCCAAAAACAAGGCAACTTAAAAATTCTTCAAAATTTTTGCAGCAGTTTACTTGCCCTAGTCCTACTCCTTCAGTAGTAATCTTGAAGATGGCATCCTGAATTGTGTGGTACTGTCACCCCAGTTCTTGAGACACCAAAGAAATTGTGCTTTTCTATTTCAACCTGTCTGGGAATTTCCTAAAGGACTTCTACAAAATAAGTGCCTTTTTTTTTTTTTTGCCTAATTTATATATTTTTCTGCACAAGCAGGAAGAGAAGGCTAAGACAGAGTTGTAAATGGTCTTCTAAGCATTGAAGAAGTATCCCAGTACAACATCAATGTACAAAGATTAGGAGAGATATGTGTATATATGTAAGTATATGTGCATCTATCTATCTATCTATCTATCTATCTATCTATCTATCTATCTATCTCTATCTATTTATCTATCATCATCTATCTAATCTGTCTTTTTAATCTATCTTTTCTCCATTGCTTTTTTTTTTTCTTTTCCTCCAGGATTTCAAGGAATTTTTTGAGAATATACTGGGGGCCGGGCGCGGTGGCTCACACCTGTAATCCCAGCACTTTGGGAGGCTGAGGCGGGTGGATCACGAGGTCAAGAGATCGAGACCATCCTGGTCAACATGGTGAAACCTTGTCTCTACTAAAAATACAAAAAATTAGCTGGGCATGGTGGCGCGTGCCTGTAATCCCAGCGACTCAGGAGGCTGGGGCAGGAGAATTGCCTGAACCCGGGAGGCGGAGGTTGCGGTGAGCCGAGATCGCGCCATTGCACTCCAGCCTGGGTAACGGAGTTTCACTC
>NW_022436955.1:7061617-7079399 GCF_009761245.1 Sapajus apella | reverse complement strand
AGAATCATACAATTTCTATAGTTAGAAATTACATTTACATTGTCAAATTTTCAAAGACAAATTATAAGGCATGTAAAGAAAGAAGAAAACATGCCCCAATAAAATTTCTCCAACGAAAAAGAGAAATAAATAGAAATTGCCCCTGAGTAGGCCAAGCATTAGACTTACTACACAAAAAAGACTTTGTATCAAGTTGTTTTAAAAAGTTGAAAGAGCTAAAAGAAACTGTGAATAAAGAGCTAAAGTAAATAAGAAGAATAGTATTTCAATAAGTATTTATTTTGAGACAATGAAAATGTTTTCTGAATCATTTAATAGTGGTGGTGTTACACAACATTGTTAATCTACTAATTGCCAGCTAATTGAACATATTAAAATCGGTCATTATCTTTTATTGAATTTCATCTCTTCTTTAAACCAAACAAGCATTTTGCAGTTTTATTTATACTAAATTTTTGCAGATTTAAACTAGTTTACTCTGTCTCAATTTGTCTCCACAACCCATTTTTTTTTCTATCTACCTTTCCTGTTTTCATGAATAACTTTCACTCTTTTAGGTTCTATTCCTAGATCAGTGAGTTTCTTCCCTGACAGTTATCCTCTCTTGGCTTCAATATTCTGCATTAAAAAATTACTGCATTTGACTTAACAATTGCAAATATGTTGTTTCTATGAATCTGTGGACATAAATGAAAAAGTCTTGGTCTATGCTCTCCCTCTACAATTGTAAACTAGATAATTTTGGGCAAATTGCTTAACTTATCTGAGGCTGATATATCTTGTATGTTACATTTATTTAGTTACTGCTTGAATAAAAATTTATCCAGGGCTCTTTTTTCAGATCAAACTGAATTACGTGAATTTTAATCATTAAAACACTGTAATGTGGTTATGTGATATTAATATGTGGTTATGTGATATTAATATGTTTTACTCATTCATTGAATACTCTGTACCTATCCTTCACTGTCTCTGGAAATACAAATAATATTGAAAACAAACATGAAAACAGACTTTTAATCCACTGGGTCTCTTGGTGGCATATACTTTATAACAAAGATGTTGGTGAGGATGAAAATATTTATTACTGTAATTTATATATTATTTAAGGAAAAGACCAACAGATAAGGGGAAGTTTGCCTACTATATTATCAATACTTTTATTTGAAGAGGCAAAATTCAACAAGAATGATGTAAAATTTGTTTGTAAATCAGTTATCTGCTGCACAAATACTTAGATAGCATCCACATATTGAATGAAAACAAGCAAGATTTTCTGAAGAGATAATTCCATTGAACCAATTTAAATTACACATCCAACACATTATCTGCTGTGTAATAGATATTGGGTGCTTTGAATTATTCATAACTGAATAGTCATCCCACCAAGCACTTCTAAAGCAATCATCTAAGAATGCAACTTGATTTGCCTCAACTTGTGAAACATTTGTTCTTACTTATTGTAGACTACATACTAGATATTGAGGGTATGAGATCAGTATTATGGTGCAGGGAAAAGCTGCACACAGGCTATAGCATCACAGACAGAAAGTAAAATGTCACAATGTAGAAAAGAATTCTTTAGGTCTGATGAGACTACAACTACATCGGTGATTGGTACTTTTGAGTTATGTGATATTCATGAAATTAGTTAACATTTTGAGCCACAATATAGATATCTACAAATATAGGCAAAACATAAATTTATATATATTGAGATAGGACTTTTTGCTACTCTATAACCAGGCTCTGGCATTAGGAAGGTATGCTAGAATTAGTATATGTCTTCAAAAAGCTTCAACCTCCTGGGAGAAAAACACACATATAAATTGAAATAAATAAGGATATTCCTGGAAGATAACTCGATCATTTGGTATTTTCTCCAGATGTAAGTGTCAGCAAATGCAAACCAAATAATTGAATAACCAAGTCTTTTGAGCATATATATGAAGACATTCAGAGATGGTACAGGCTTCAGGGGAACTGAAAGCAATGATTTTACATTTGTTCAATATGCTGGTTCCCTTAGAGCTTTTTACCCTTAGAGTGGCTATTTAATTATTTGGCTGGTCCTCACTCATGTTTATAATATGGTTTTTAATAATAGTAGAAGCCATGAGTTTCTTTGTACATGTTTGCTGTACACAGCAAGCCTGGATCATAATGAATATTTAATTTATTAAAAAAAAGGTAGTTATTTTCCCTGCTCAGAAACTCCAGCATCTCTTATTTACTCATTTATCTGTATTCCCTAAATTTTTTTTGGTACTTCCACTCTTAGCTAACCCACTCATCAAAATGGTTGCATGCATGTGACACTCAAAAAGTCTGTCAAGTATATTGAAGACGGTGTCAATGCTATCTTTTTAAAATTACTTCTCTGTTTGCCAGTTCCTACATTTGCTGGCTATGAAACTACTTGAGGGGCAATAACTGCTGATTGTGAGAGTGGCTCTGTTCTGATCCAAATGAGATCTCTCTAGATGCTCCAAAATTTCCAAAACCCTGGGAACCAGAGAAAAGAGAAATCTCTTACTTCCATCGCACTGAGCCATATATTGAAAGTTGAGTTCCTCAACAATTTTTCTGCCTAGAAATTTACAACATCCATATTGTTCAATTTTATGTGCTTTTGCCTTAAGGCTCACTTCAACATATAATGTCTAAATAATCTTTTCGTCTCCAAATTCTGATTTATTTTTCTAAGGTCTCCCTTTACCATAATTATTTTTCTCATCCTATTTAGAGCAAGCAAGCAAACAATGCAAAGTGATAACATGAATGAAGATGAAAACATACTGGTATTTGTTGAGGAAAAGAGATAATATTTGTACTGGCAACAAGAAGCCAACAGTAAATATATTTTAGTATAAGAATAAACTTTCATGAGTGTATATAAATTAAGCTATTATTCTAAACTAGTCTTAATGATAGTTAACAACATTAATAAGAGAGAATCTAGTTATAGAATATTGAAGATGCAATTATTTGGCAGTAAAACCTTGACATGCTTTATTCTGGAAATGTTTGATGCTATAAACCAGTAAGTTACCCTGGAATTTTTATTTTTGCATATACTAGTTAACTATTCTGGCATTAAAACTATTCCAATGTTTTACTCTAGGAATTTTATGGTTTCAGGACTTATGTTTAGGCTCTATTTTGAGTTTATCGTGTGTATGGTACAAAGAAGAGGTCCAATTTCTTTCTTTCTTTCTTTTGTTTTGCAGGTGGATATTCAGTTTTTTAAAACACGTGATTAAGAGATCATCCTTTCCCCACTGTCATCCTTTCTGAATATCTGCTAACCATAGATGTGTAGATTTATTTCTGGGGTATATATTTTGATTCAGTGGCCTCTATGTCTTTATGTTAGTACTATACTGTTTTAAACCAGTAATCTTTTGATTACTTTTGATTACTTTGCAGTATATTTTAAAATCAGAAATGTTATACCTCAAGCTTTGTTCTCTCTCAAGATTGTTTAACTATTCTAGTTCTTTTGGGATGCCATATAAATGTTAAGGTTTTCTTTTTATTTTGTAAAACAAAATCCATTGGTATTTTAAAAGGGCTAAGACTGAATTTTTAGATTGTTTTGGTTGAAATGGACATTTAGGAAATACTGTCTTAATTTATGAAGGTAGGATATCTTTCCATGTATCTTCAATTTCATTCATCAATGTTTTCTAGTTTTAACTGTACAAGTTTTTATCTTTTTGGTTAAGTTTATTCCTAAATATTTTAGGGTTTTATTGATGTTCTTGTAACTGGATTGTTTTCTAAATTTTATTTTTAGATGTCTATTATTAGTGTATAAAATCTTATTGGCAATTATTCTTTGGATATGACACCAAAAGCACAGGCAACAAAAGCAAAAGTAGACAAGTGTGACTACATCAAACTAAACATTTCCTGCACAGCAAAGGAAACAATTAACACACCGAAAAGGCAACCTGTGGAGTGGGAGAAAATATTTGCAAGTCACATGATAAGGGGTTAATTTATATATATATAAGAAACTCCTACAATTTCAGGGAAGAAAAAAAAAGAAAATTACAATAGAAAATACAATAGTGATTGCCAGATGATGAGGGATGGGGGCAATGAAGGGCTGTTCAATGGATGTTTAGTTTCAGTTATACTAGCTGAATAGTTCCATATATTTGTTGTACACAATAGTTCTTATATTTAACATTACAATATACTGTGTTTAAAAATGGAGTAAGTGGGTACATATTTTGTAAGTCTTCTGATCACAAATAAAGGTGGGGAAGGGATACAAGGAAACTTGGAAAGGTCCATTGTGGCTTTGTTGGAGTTCGACTCGCTTATGTACCCTGCGTTGGAACTCTTGGGATGACTGGGATGGCTGCAACCTGTCTTTGCATAATTTCTCCTTCAGCAGCAAGTCAGGCTGGGCTTGTGAACAAGGTTGTAGAGGATTTCCATACAAAAGCCAGAGAGAGGAGAAGTTTCAATAAACAAATATTTTGGAATTTTTTGCTTGCATTTTATTTGTAAATACTCCATTGACCAGTGCAAGTCACACAGCAAAGAACAATTTCAAGAGTTAAAGAAATAGATTACAACCCCACATGAAAGGAACAGAAATTCTTCAAGGGACAGAAAGAAATATTCTGGTCATTTTTAAAAACAAAATCTTCCATGTTGCTCGATTGATAAAATCCTTTGTCACTTCAAATTTCAATTTGAAAATATCTTCTCATTCTAAAAATTCACAATCTAGTACAAACCAGAGACCCTAAAGAGAAGATTCTCAGTGCAACAAGTATTCAAACCCAATTTGAGTTTTCAAAATTCTGTATTAAAAGCTTTTGGTTCTCTAATTGTTCTGATTTTTTCCTCAAATTACTGGATCAACAGAAGAGGAAAGATGATCATAATGTGTTTCTGACAATGTTATAATTGCTTATCTGCAGGTATAATATCTTAATTATTCATCACAACCTTTCTTAAGATTATATTTCCAAAAATGTACTTAGCAAAGTGAATGATTAAATTCTTGTGGTTGCATAAGTATATGAATTACTAAGTTAAAATTATGTTGCTTCTTTATTGTAGAAATGTTTAAGAGATTTTAATATGCCAATGAGCATTATACTTTTCCAATGAGAAACATAATATGAATTGTTTTCTAAGCATGATTTCCATTTTGCAGATGAAGAAAATAAGGGCTACATAACTGTCATTTGAAAAAGACTTTTGTTTTTGGCATTTGCACGTTCACTAATTCAATATTTACAATTGAGACAAGTGTTATTATAGTCATTAGAAAACTGATGAAATGAAACACAAGAAAAGCTAGTTAACTTCTTAAATTCCACATTTCTTGAAACTGATAGATTTGGGTAAAAAATACGGTCTGATTCAGGACACAACAGAATTAAAGATGATGATGCTTCTATCTCCCACTTTTAACAGCCAAGGGGGCCTCTGTTTCTCGCAAGTCTATAATTCTGTTCTTGCCCCAAGTAGGGCACTCACAGTCTGCATACTCATGTGATGCTTTCTTGCCAGGATGACTTGGAAGGGTCCCATCAGGCATACATTCTGCCCTCCAAGTCCAATTCCCAACATTGCTCTCTAAGAACACTCTATACAGCTAGGCAGCAGGACTTCGTATTAGTCATGTTTTCTAATTATTTATTTATTAGGACAAGGGAGTTGAACACCTGGCAACATTTACATTTGCAATTAGGGAGGCAGCCTCACTTTAGCAGAAGTCTGATTTTATTACTTGCGTTCATTTTGTAACAGCAAGTTGGCTCAGTAGTGGAAAAAGTTATATTGACATAGATGATTATGAAACACTGGGAATAGCCTCTTCCTTCTCCAAAATTGTATATTTTGTACAAACTTTATACTTGAAAAGTATGAGGGAATTACTTGTGAGAAATAAACAGTATACTACTATATTAATCCCATTCTTTCATTGATTAAATACATTTTAGTTGATCATCTACTATATCCAAGAGACTGTTGCACTATGACATAATGTTATGTTAGTATTATGATAACATACTATTATGTTATTGTTATGATTATAATAACATAATATTATGTTAGGATTGGGCCCTGTGTAAATATTAAGACTTGTATATCTGTATTCTTTAAAACAAACTTGTAATAAACTTCAAAAGGAATGGATTATCTGTAATCAATTTCTGAATCTCACTAAACACTCAGAGACTCCGTGTTCTTACTATAAAATAGAGCTAATAACTACATCATTGGTGTTTGGGGGGCTTAAAATATAATTCATATGTAAGTCATACCCAAAACTAGTCAGCTGCTTGCCCTCTACTAATGCATGTTAATCATGGGGATGAAAAGAGATAACCCATGGTCACAGGCTTTGATCTGAGAGAGGAAGATAAGCTACAATTAAAATTTTCAAAAACGTAAAGCATAAACTCATTAGTATCACCAAAGCATCAAGTATCTATGAGGAAAAGACAATTTCGGATATGGACATGGAAGCTAACATAGTCAAGTTTTCTACATATACAGTATTTAGGAAAAGGGAGATAGGGTTAGAAGTTTAGATAATGAATGGCTTTAAAATGAGCCTTAGGTGGCTGAAATTTATACTGTAGCCAAAATGATTCTATCAAGAGCCAAGAGCCATGCTTCGCCAAATTTAATTTAGCCATTGTGTACCTTGTGGGCGGGCCATTGAGATGAGATGAAAACGCCAACTGGAACACTGTATAAATGTAATTTCTTAGATAATGTCAGGTCCTCCAACTTCCCGAATTCATTCTAAAACACAAACTCCCCAAAACAGTATTTTTTTTTTTGCCTTTGGAAGAAAGTTTTAGGCCTCTTAGAACCTGCTGTTCTAACTGCATCAGATGTTAAAATTGGAATATCTCCGTCCTGCTGGAAGGACTTCAGGCTACAGATGATGAGGACTTGAAGAAGAACAGAGAAAATTAAAAGAAAACCTATGAAGACCTCATCTTCTATAACAAGCTCTAGATACAGCCCTGTGTACAAATTAAGACTTCTACATCTGAAATCTTTAAAATAAGCATGTGGTAAACTACCTTCCAAAGGAGCAAATAACACTTAGGATTATCTCTGAAACTACTGGTGAATGTATTGAATAGAGAGCACATTGAAACAAAAAAGGTCAGTGAGAAATCGGCTGTATTACTTTGGACAAGATGAATAACCCTTCATTTCTATGAGGAATAATGTTAACCTATGGACGTTATATATCAATAAATGCATGAGGTTGTGAGCATTATACTGAGCATAAATCTTCTATAAAATTATGTTCTTATGAAATAACATTGAATCTATGATTATATTAAATATATTTTATAGATTTCTATTGACCAGAACATTTCAATAAAGTTTTCTCCACCATATAGAGAAAGAATCAATGAAATAATGATTTGGAAATACTACATATTTATTAACACATGTTAGGCCTGAAAAATAAAAGACATAAATCCTACCCATAGGGAATGGAAAATAAGCAAATTTATTATTACAGCTTGAGATTTTAATAAAGATGCACTTAAAAGAAATGCCAGACAGCTGAGTTGTTCACTTGGTGGGGATCCAATTGCCCTACATGGGAAGTGCTAGCTACCTGCATGGAGAACAGATGTTACCACTTTTACTTAATGTGGCAGCAGAAAGTTGGTAAAGAGAAAAAGTCTCTGCTGTCTCTAATGATGTAATTTCTATTGTTTTGTAATGTCTCAAATCTGTGTATACCTGGAGGAGACAAGAGCATTTATTCCTTTTTTTTTTTTTTTTTGGCTATATCCACATACCATATCAACTTTAGTAGACTCTGAATATTCATTTGCATCAACAAATGAATGCCAGCAAAATATCATCCTCCTTTAAAAGACAGACTGAATTTCTAGAGACAAGACCTTCTTTTGTTGAAGTTTTCTATCCAAAGACAGCACCCATGAAAACCTTCCTTAATGCTGCATGACTTATGTGTGGATATGTTCTACGACGACTGCCTTTAACTTTATCTAGAAAATAGATAACACCTCTGTATTATTTAATTTCAACCTCTATTGTGTTCTCTAAGAACATTACTTCCTCTTTTACAATGATTGGAAAGACTCTCAGTTCTAAAATCCCTCCTATAAAATCAGGTTATTTATCAGCTTTATTTCCAAACTATCTTATCACAATAACAATAATAAAAGTAATAATAATAATTGTTATCATTTGTCAAATATTTTATTTGTGGTAGGACATGTACTAAGTATTTTACCTATATGATCTGCTGTAATGGTAACTGCTATTGTCCAAATTTAAAGATGCGGAAACTGAAGAAAATAACAATGTTGTAAATACATCACATCCAGAAGGAGACTAGATTGACTCTAAAAAAGAAAAGACACAGAAATGTTTCTAAGCAATACATAACCTGTCTTTCAGGAAGTAGCAAGCCTCAACCCTGAAGCCAGATCACCTGTGTTTAAATTCTGGCTTCAAAAATAGAACCTCTCTAATACATGTCATACTTCAAAAAAAAATTATATTACAGTTCTTACCTCATAGGGCACTTTCAAGGATAAAATAGCTAACATATGTAAAGTGCTGAGACTAAGTAGTAAGGGGTAAGTGTATTGGTTATTATTAATAATAATATAATTAGGAATCATAGCTAAGGTTCTTCTTTGATCTCATAAATTGGTAATATTGAGGATGCAATAAGCTGTGAAGCATGAGGCTTTATTTTACTTTTTAGCTTATGCTGTAGACTACAGTGAAATGATTTTGCATACAGTAGTCCCCTTTCATCTACAGTTTTGCTTTGAGCAGTATGAGTTACCTGTATTCAACCATAGAACAAAAATGTTAAACAGAAATTTTAGAATAAATAATGTTTTACATTGCATACCACATACTATGTACCTATGCATAAGTATATGTATGCACACCATTATTTTGCTTTTGGTTAAGCTAAGATAATCTCTTATTAAATCACGGGTTTAGCAGCCTCACTTTGACATTAATTTAAATGAGTGTAATTAATTCTAGCTGCTCTCAGTTGTTTAACATAGTGTGATCATTTCTAATTCAAAGTCCATGCCGTTACAAGGGAGGTAGGGAAAGATAGCTTCACATGGGTTTTTGGGGAACAGTAACTTTTCTTTGCCACAGCTTTTATCTTCCCAACTTAGTTCTGACACCACTTCACCCTTTGCAAACTAAAAGAAAAGATGTACTTGAAAACGTTTTTGGAGGCAATTCACAAAGAAAGTAAGACAAATCACCAATGAGTACATAAAAGGTATTTATTCTTGCACCTAATAAAATTATGTGGTGATGTATTTCAAATTAACATCAATATCCAGTGGTTACTAGAGTGTAAGAAAACAATTTTCAGATATCATTGGTGAGAATGCAAATGAATACATCTTTTAGAAAAATAAATGCCTATATTAAACACAGTGTAAAATTACAAACTTTGAGCAAATCCAGTTTTAAACATTTCTCTTAAAGTAGTTATTAAATAAGTACACCAGGATATGTGAGCGTGCATGTGTGAGAAAATGTTCATTGTGCAATGTTTTTTAAACAAAAACCTAATTTGTTTATTAATTGAAAATCAATGTTAATTATAGTGCATACATAAAATGTAACCACTTTAAATAACAATGACATTTTACAGATGGATGAGTAGGTAGATAGGCAGAGAGGTTAGACAGATACACAGATTGATATATAGATGATAGATATATCTGAGATATATAATTCACAAAAGGGGTGATTATGAAATGGTTTGCTCCAATCATTCAGCTTAACATTGGTTAAGAAAATAGAGGATCAGCTACTATCTACTGATCATCTATTATACACTAGGGACATAATTAATCCATATAACAACTCTATAATATGAGTGTTAAAATCTACGATTTAGAGTTGAGGCAAAGAGTTCAATTCATGGAGCCTGAAAGTGACACATTTGGGATTTCAACCTGGGTTAGTCTGATTCCAAATCTGATGTTCTTTCTACTGAATCAAGCTGCTTCCACAGCAGTTGGAACTTGTCTGCATCTGTTCTATACTTGTTTGCATTTTCCCATTTTGAAGCGGCAGCCACCCCATGTCCCACCATGCTCAGCAACACTTTGATTTCCATTCCTGTGGCTGAGGCAGATCTGCTCACCTCCCTGACATTCACGAGGAGCTCTGCAGAGTGCCGGAGCATCTGGCAACCCACCCAGCCAGAGTGACTGGGAAGCGCAGAAAATTCCTTTGAGAGCAGGCAACATCTGTTTGATAGGCAATGAAAAATAAACCCGTAATAAACTCATTTTAGGAGCAAAAAATGGCTCCTCAAAGTGCTGATTATTCATTTTATGCAAGCGTAGTAATGTTGGTCTACTTGACAAGCAGAAAAACAGCATGTCCAGAAGCAAATGATCACAGCCAGAGGGTGAGGCTGCTCACACCAGGAGCAAACACAGGCTATGGCAGATGAGGAAGCATTTAGAAAGATGGTACAAGAAAGCCAGCACCACCTGTGGCTGACTCTTGGCACAGAGATGTGACCCAGGTCGCTGGATAGGGTGCATACGTGTCAGGAATGAGTTTCAATTCAGCAGCAGTAACTTCTTCAGTACTTCTGCCTGCCAAGTAAGCTGTTATTCAATCATTTAGCCATCAATGCATTCTTTCCTTTATTCATCCATTTATCATTCCTTGATTCCAATATTGTTACATGTTCTAATGAAAACATTGTTTTTATTATGGGATGATTTTTGGGGATATTGTAGTCATTACTATCTGGGTGTTTAATAGAAACTTAGTAATAAGAATTTTTCCATTCATTTATTAAATTTAAGTCCCATAAGATATAAATGAATAACACAAAATGTAAGGAAGAAGGAAAGAAACTAATTGAAGAGTAAAATCATCCTCGTTAACAATTACACTGCATAGAAACTAGTCCACTCACCAAGTTGTGATTGCATACTGAAATAAATAGAAAAAAAAAAAATCAACGTCCTTTTTTACTGTGTTTGGTTGCAGAAGGATTCACTTAGTGTTTTTCTCAGGCAAAGTCATTATATATAACTCAGAGGACAGAACGGAAACTTGGCTAAAAGCTGTCCATCATTCTTTTATTATCCTCCATGTTTCAGAAAAATTTTACCTTTATACTCTGATCTAGCACATGTATGCTATCTGAATAGAAAGGTCTGAGTCAGAGACAAGGACAGATGAGAGAAAGAGAAAGAGAAAAATGAAAGAATACATTCTCCCAGACTTAATAGGTCATGATGGCAACAACCAGAACATGATTACAAGACATTGATAAATCTACGAAGATTGAGGCATGATAGTGTTGTCCAACAAGCCCCCCACACATCGTACTCTTGATATTGAAGACTTACCTTAATTATTTTATTGAAGATGGAGAAATGTCCCTGTACTTTATATATGTGAGAACTGGCACTGACATGAAGACACACATAATCATGTTATCCATCCCTCTCTTCTTGCAGCATCAGGAAGGTATTATTTTGTACTGGAAAATGTACGTCTTTTGGGACTAGAGAAACTTGAGTTGGGTGCCACTGTTTGCTAGCTCTACCTCCCTACACAAGTTACATACTCAGCACCCTCATCTATAAATAGACATAATAATATTTGCCTGATGTGATTGTGGTAAGCATTAAATAAGATGATATTTATAAAGTGCTCAGAAGAGTGAATATGTACTAATCATTCCATAAACAGTAGCTGTTATTCCTATAATTATGACTGTGATTATTTTCTCCGAGCCTGTGTCCTCATTAGTTAAATTTGAAAAATGATACATAAGGTTGGAGTAAACAACAAATAATAAGCATTTTATGCATTCTAAGTGATAAGAGTGTTCAATCTAGCTTTGAACAGATAAAGATGAAAATATATTACTAATCTAGGTATGTTTATAAAATCTTATAATCAAATAACAATGGACATTTCGATAAATTCTTGTGGCAAGATAAATTCTCACATGAAGGCCCTGAGATAGATTGTGACATGTTCAAAATGAAAGAGAATCTATATCTCCCAGATTGAAGTAGTTTTAATAAATAGAAAAATAAGTGGAAACGATTTATAAGTCCCAGGTTTAGATGTGCAATAGTTTACATGTGCAGTGTAGGGCAGGTTGCAACAAAATATCATGAAAATTAAGTCAATCCTACCAAAAAATATTCATATCATTGATTTGCAGAGGTCCTATATCTCATCTCATGAATAATGCTTTCTTAATAGAATTGTGCTGATAGTGTTGTTCTATGCAGAGGGATACTCCCAGGACGTTTCCTAAGCTAGCCACATGGGCTGAGTGTCTCTCCTCTCTAATTTCTACCAATAATACATCTTCGCATCTTCATAAGCCATTTCCTCCTCTAATCTCATTCATACATTTTTCACTTCATGATCTTCTCATCTGCTATTCTGTATTATCTACGGTTACTTTCCAATAACACTTGCCATACTTCTTTGTGTTTAATTTTCTTAAATCTATTTATCTATTGGAATGTGAGCTCTTTAAGAGATAAATACTATTGACTTACCTTTTTTTATTTCTTCAATGCATGCATTATCAGCTACTGTAAAATTTTAATTCGGCTTATATGTTTTGTATGTACCTTCTGAAAATGTTTACTTCATGTTAGCAGGGTGACCGTCTCTCTGTTCTCTGCCATATTGCCAGAATCTAGTTTTCTTGGCACATAGTAGGCAATAATGCATATTTGTAGAATAGATAAATGAAAGAGTCACAGGTACAGAAATTATCGTAGCGCCTGGTTATAGTGGTTATTCAGAAAATTTGCATTGAGTTCGACAATTGAAGTAAATCATGATGGGACAATATCAGCTATCCTTTAAATCTAAGCAGTTTGCATTGATATGCAATACTAGTTATCAGAGGTACTATGCAAAGGCAAATCTCAGAGATGGTGAAAGGTGGTAAAAGAAGCTGACATAGAAAGAATAATTTGCTGCAAAGGCACAGGGGCATAAAAGAGCAAGGCATGCCAGGAATGGTAGCAAATCATGCAAGATGAAGATAGTTCTTAGGAAATTCAGAAGCAGTGAGAAAGTACAACACTGCTGTGCTGTATTACCAAGTCTGCATTTGAGACTTCAGTAACACAGCCATAGTAGATTTTGATCAGTCAGTTAGGAGACTTTGCTTATGCTCTGATCAGAGGGTAGGCTACGGTCTGTACCCTTCTTTTTGGTAAGCAAATCTGCTTCTTGGAACTCACAGGCACCATAATGAGGTGCAAAGAGGAACTAGGGAGTATTGGATTGCAAATGAAAGAAAGCAGAGCTTTGGAATTACCTTGAAAGCAATCACATGTGTTATTGCTTTTTGGGTGTTTGGTGTCACCTAAACATCATCTGATAATGCTGTTCATTTCCAGCAAGGTATAAGTAATTTTCTTATATTCATACAATTCTTATGCCTCAAAGCCAAAAAGTCACAAATAAAGTCCCTCTTTATAATTCCAATAAGACTAATTAAAAGATTATTAGAATCTTTAGTCTCGTGATGGTCTTAAAAATAGGGTTTGGTGGCCGGGCGTGGTGGCTCACACCTGTAATCTCAGCACTTTAGAAGGCAGAGGTGGGCAGATAACCTAAGATCAGGAGTTGGAGACCAGCCTGGCCAAGGTGGTGAAGCTCTGTCTCTACTAAATATACAAAAAAAATTAACTGGGCATGGTGGTGAGCTTCTGTATTCCCAGCTACTCGAGAAGCTGAGGCAGGAGAGTAGCTTGAATTCAGGAGGCAGAGGGTGCAGTGAACGGAGATTGCGCCTTTGCACTGTAGCCTGGGTGACAAAAGCAAGACTCTGTCTCAAAATAAGGGTTTGGCAAATAAGATTTTCTAGAGAAAATGAGTCTGAAATACTTGCTATTACTCTTCCCTAGTTAACTAAAATAGATAAGTATTATAAAAATTCCCAATTAAATGCAGCTCCACTACACTTCTGAGCTATATTCTTTTATTTGCATATTATTGTGTAAGGTACATGAAGAGAAGGAATGAATATAGTTACATAAATAATTGTTATATTTATATAAGTATACTTACATATTTACATAAGCAATATATTTATAATTTGTTATAGATAATTAGATATTGTAATGCATTATATATATGCTTTATATATATATTATATATCATTTATATATGTTATATAAATAACATATATCCATTCTAGTAAGAATGTAACTTTTGTCCATTACATAAATATGTATATATTAAATTAGGTTAATAAGAATATTATTATAACATGACCTGTGGTACAAAAATATTAAAATAACAGTTCAAACATATTTTATCAGGATAGTGCTCAGTTTCCCTTCAAAACAATTCTGATTCCAACCACAAACACTGAGCAATATACCAGTAAAATACCTAAGGACTCTGAGAAAAATACAAAAGCAGGCAGATCAGTTGATGGTGGGGGGCAGGCAGCTGGAAAACTGACTAGCAGAGTAGATGTAAATGTAAAGTAAACCATGCTTACACACATCATAACAAAACTGCTGAAAAACAAAATATTAAAAGAAAAAGTACTGAAAACAGCCAGAGAAAAGCAACATATTTTACATAAAGAAACAATGATATGTATACTATAGATTTCTCATCAAAAAACAATGGAGTAAGGAGTAGGAGAGCCCGGTGCGGTGGCTCACACCTGAAATCCCAGCACTTTGGGAGGCTGAGGCCAGCGGATCACCTGAGGTCGCGAGTTTGAGAGCAGCCTGGCCAACATGGCGAAACCCCGTCTCTACTAAAAAATATAAAACTTAGCTGGGTGTGGTGGCGGGCTACACTACAGCTATTCGGGAGGCTGAGGCAGGAGAATCGTTTGAACCCGGGAGGCGGACGTTGCAGTGAGTCGAGATAAGGCATTGCACTCCAGCATGGGCAAGAGAACAGGACTCCGTCTCAAAAAAAACCATGAAATGAAATGAAACAAAATGAAATGAAATGAAATAAAAAATATGAGACAGTGCTACAAAGTCGTTTATGCTATTACTATTAACCTTTTTATTTTGAGGTAATATTATCACTTGCCGAATACAGTACACAAAGATCCTAAGGAAACCACGTTGCTGTTATCCACTTTTCACTTATGGCAACAGGTTCCAACTGTACAGTAGAATATCACCACTAGCATATGGATGCTGATAGAGTCAAGATACAGAACATTTCCACCAGCTCTAGGATGCTCTATGTGTCCTTTTCCAGCTATACCCGCTTTCCTCCTAACCTAACTCCCCATTAAACTCCAGCAACCATGAATCTGTTCTTTTATTCTGTATTTTTGTCATTTGTAGGTGTTACGTAAATGGAAACACAGAGTAGGTTTGACATTTGGCCTTTTCCACTTAGCATAATTCCTCGAGGTCATCCAGGCTGTTGAGTGTATCAATAGTGTTTGTACCTTTTTATCACTGACTACTGTTCTGTGGTGTGGTCAGAGTTTACTCACTATTGAAAAACTGTAGTCATTTATACTTCTATGCCATTATGAGTAAAGCTGATAATGTCTAAACATTCATATAAACACTTTGGTGTGAGCATACATGTTTGTTTCTGTGGCATAAATGCCCATTAGTGCAATTGTTGAGTTACATGGTAGTTGCATACAGTTAATATATGAAACTTTTTAACAGTTAGTTAAGAAGAAATTTTCAAACACTTACCCAGAGTGGCTACATCATTTCACATTTCCACCAGCAATATATGAATAGTCCAGTTTCTCTTCACATTCATCAGAATTTTGGGTTGCCACTTAAAATTTGTTTTCATTTTAGCTATTGTGGTAAGAATGTAGTGATAACTTTTGTGATTTTCATTTTCATGTCCCTAATAGCTGATGAAACTGAAAATATTTGCATTTGATTATTTCCCTTCTATGCCTTCTCTGCAGTGAAATGTATTTTCATATCATTTGTCCATTTTTGAATTGAATTATTTATTTATTTTGCTACTCCATTTGGAGAGATCTTTGTATATTCTAAACATTAGAACTTTAGCAGGTATGTGGTTTGCTAATACATTATCCAACTCTGTAGCTTGCTTTGAAAGCAAAAATTGAGTAGGTCTTCTCAAGCTTCTTAAATATGGAAAAACTGAGGCCTGGGAGGTATAATATCTTTTCAACATACAAGAAAAGAAAGTGACGGAGATGTGGTGTGAATTCAGTCTATTGTGCTTTTCGCCTCACAGTGCTTCCTTAACCAGCGGTCCTTTATTAAGCAATAGATGTGGAGAACCTACTTTCCATCATAATTCTGAGTAAATAAAAAATATTGAGTACTGACTCATGCTTGTTTTGATTAAATATATCGTTAATGGTTTCCATTGTTTTCAAAATATCTAAAATAAGAGATCCAATTAAACATTGTACAAATAGTTACCAATACTATAGAAACTATCTTGATGAAGAGTTATTTTCTAAGCATTTTATATCAAAAGTAAGATGCATAACAGTGTGCATTATACCTTTTTATTTATGTAAATAAAAATATACATGCATACACTGGATTATTACTTTTTTGAAGAAGATTGTCAAGAAACTTTTTAATGATGTTTGCTTTGGGTGACAGAGACAAGTTCATTTCTGTTCTAGTCCTGTTAATGCTTTTTAAATGTTTAAATATGCACTCATTGACAGGAGGAACATTTGAACCCAGGAGTTTGACACCAACCTGGGCAGCAAGGGAGACCCCACTTCTACAAAAACAAAACAAAACAAATAAATTTTTAAAAACTAGCTGGACATGGTGGTGTACATCTGTGGTTTCATACACTTGAGAGGCTAAGGTGGAAGAATCTGTTGAGCCTGAGAGGTTGAGGCTTCACTAAGCCATGATATGGTCACTGTACTCCAGCCTGGGAGACAGAGCAAGACATTGTCTCAAAAATAAATTAATAAAAATTTTAAAAATAAAAATACTTATCAATGACCATTACTTCATAAAATATTAAACTAATATATTAATAAAAAGATAAAACATTGCATATGTAACAAGCAATAAAGATAAATTAGGTTTTTTTACATCAAAATGTTTTAGCATAAGTCTTCCTAAAATGTGACTTTTTAATTAAAATTGTAATCAGTTTTGGGTCAGGAATTAATGATGAGATCCATAAGATCTGGTATGTTTGATGAAGGCTAGACTTTCAATTTAGAAGTGAAGATACAAGCTCAGAGTGATCAGCTCGATGTCCAAACTCACACATTTAATCAACTACAGAGTCTGAATATGTGCAAAGATTTGAATTACTCCAAAGCCCATTCTTTTTTTATATTTCCTCTCTTCCATGAATATTTAACTTCAGACTATTTGGTTCTTTTCACATAAGTTTACAAAGTGGCCCCATTCCTCAGTTGCCTAAGCTGGAAGAAGTGGATAAGTTTATTTGATTATGTGTCCAGGTTCCATCCTTTAACAGCATTGCTGTGTGTGTGTGTGTGTGTGTGTGTGTGTGTGTGTGTGTGTGTGTGAGTGTGTGTCTGTTTTGAGACAGAGTCTCACTCTGTCGCCAGGCTGGAGGGCAGTGGTGTGATCTGAGCTCACTGCAACTTCCACCTCCTGTGTTCAAGTGATTCTCCTGCCTCAGCCTCCCAAGTAGCTGGGACTACAGGGGTGCACTACCATGCCCAGCTAATTTTTGTATTTTTGGTAGAGATGGGGTTTCACCATCTTTTTTTTTTTTTTTTTTTTTTTTTTTTTTT
>NW_022436955.1:7055135-7061517 GCF_009761245.1 Sapajus apella | reverse complement strand
TTGATTTTTTGACCTCGTGATCTGCCTGCCTCAGCCTCCCAAAGTGCTACAATTATAGGGGTGAGTCACTACACTGACCTTTAGCACCATTTTTAAAAAATTTTACCTTGTAAGTGTATAAGTTTACAGCTTAATCTTCATCAAAGTCTTATTCTGATGAAGTTTCAGCAACTGTCTTCTTTCTGTAGTCATGCAGAAAAAGAATTTATGTATTTCTTGAAATTACATGAAACAATGCAAAGCTTGTGGATTGGATTCTTATTTGGGAAATGTACTCTGTTGCTAACAGACAATGGTTCTAGTCTCTGCTCATTTTCCAACCTTTCTCACAGTATAGGATAAAACACACTGATGAACTCCTGCCTTATTTTATTTCTACACTTAACAGGTTAATCCTAAAATTCTGTAGGAGACAGCTTTACAAATTTTTATAAATTGAAAATTTTTAATTGTTAAATTGATATCTACTATTTACTTTATTATATGGAAGAGTCAATTCAGAAGGAGTAGATGGTTTTTTCAAGACACTTAGGTAATGTCTAGGAATTTGTTCCAGCTCTGTTAATTCCACATTGAATTTTTTCTCAAATATGCCATTCAGACCTTGTTGCTTATTAAACATTAGAAGTTGATAATAAAGCAGTTCAATTTCTGGAATGCATGTTATATATGTGGCATTATTTATTTAGGCTTCTTTGTGTGAACTTTATCTTTGGAACAACAAGAAGATTACTTTACCAAACAGCTTCCATGTGGGAAGCCTGTGTGTCTGATTCAGCAGAGGTTTACCACTTACCTGTGTTACAAGCTTAACCTATAATACATTTTGAAGCTGAATTCATTTTTTAACGTCAAAATAAATTTTAAATTAAAAAAGTATTTCCTTCATATTTCAAGTTATCTGATATATTAACATCTCACGTAAAAGAAATTGATTTCAGTTTATAATCTCTTTGACTTCAGTTTAAATTCTCTCTATATTTACCAGATGGAAATGTCACCGAATAAAGATGCTAACCACATGTAATATTAGTATACGAATGATAGGTTAATTATTGTCTTAAATCAAGTGCTCACATGCTAATGGATTATCAGCAGTTACTGATACCATTAAAATATACCACCAAGAAACACGATTCATAAATCCCATACTAGATTGCCTGGGATAAGACATTCAATGACTTCTAAAGACAAGACATGTCATTGCCACTCTGGCCTCTTTGCATGTAAGCACAGGGAATGACAAAAATCAAGGGAAGGTAGGAAATAACACCAACATTTGAAACGTCTCTACAGTATCTATGTGCTGTGAGAACTGAACTAGAAAAATTTTTGATAGAATACCCTCAGCTGTGTTTCCACTTATGTCTGAAACATGGCACTCCACATAGCTGTTAGAAACAGATCCTATATTGGATCCTGTATTGTTGTAGACAGATCATCCTATGAATTTCAGGACACAAAACTAGATTCACAGATACATGGCATTAGAAGAAAATTTAAAGATATTCTTCTTCAACTGTGTCACTTGATGAATCGCGCTGCACTATAGTTCTGTCCTTAAGCACTCTGAATTTATACCAGTGCATGACAGTTCCAGGAACCCAATCCTAAATTTATTGTTTTTAGGGCTGTTGGCAGGCCTTTCTTCCAGCTCTCCTCTGTCTATTTTATACTGTTATAGGCTCTTCATTTTTGTCTTTTGTGACTAGATTTCTGTCAAGGAGTCCTTTTCTATTATGTTCTCACTAAGAAAGAGAATTACAAATCAGAGGACATCAAATTTGATTTCACAATAGTTATTAGGCCATACTTGCCAGCAGATTGGAACGTTGATGTGTTTTGTTTTTCCCTGCCTCTTCTAGCAATGAAATGTTTTAGGATCCACTGTTTGTATTTGGGAAATATTAGAAGGAGATTTGGATAAGGCTTTATTGTTTAATAATTGTGTCAAAGATTTGTCAATTGTATATCTTTTAAAAATTGTTTTAATTCTGTGGATATATAGTAGCATACAAATCAGGTACAGGAGATGTTTTGATACAGAAATGCAATATGTAATAATCGCATCATAGATAATGATGTTTCCATCAAGAATTTTTCCTTTGTGTTACAAACAATCTAGTTATACTCTTTTACTTACTTTAAAATGTACATTTAGGTTACTATTAACTATAGTCACCCTGTTGTACTATTAAATAGTAGGCCTTATTCATTTTTTAGATTACATTTTTGTACCCATTAACCATCCCCACCTTCTCTCCAACTCCCTAATGCTCTTTCTAGCCTCTGGTAACAATCCTTCCACTTACTATGCCCATGAGTTCAATTGTTTGATTTTTAGATACCACAAATAAATGAGAACATGTGGGGTTTTTCTTTATGTGCCTGGCTTATTTCACTTAACACAGTGATCTCCAGTTCCATCCATGTTGCAACAAATGAGAGGATCTAATACTTTCTTTTTCTAGCTGAATAGTATTCCATTGTGCATATGTACCACATTTTCTTTATCCATTAGTCTGTTGATAGACATTTAGATTGCTTCAAAATATTAGATACTGTGAACAGTACTGCAACAAACATAGGAGTGCAGATAAGTCTTCAGTATACTGATTTCCTTTCTTGTGGATATATATCCAGCAATGCAATTGCTGGATACTATAGTAGCGCTATATACTTTTTTTTTTGAGAAACATCCAAACTGCTCTCTATATTAGGTGTACTAATTTACATTCCCACCAACAATGAACAAGGGTGCCATTCTCTCCACATCCTCACCAGTATTTGTTATTGCCAATCTTTTGGATATAAGTCATTTTAACTGGGGTGAGGTAATATCTCACTGTAGTTTTGATTTGTATTTCTCTGATAATAAGTGAGGTTAAGAAGATTTACATGTGCCTGTTTGCCACGTGTATATCTTCTTTTGAGAAATATCTATTCATATTTTTGCCCATTTTTTGATGAGATTATTATATATTTTTTCCTAAACAGTTATTTATGCTCCTTATATATTCTGGTTATTAATCCTTTGTCAGTTGGGTAGTTTGAAAATGTTTTTTCCCACTCGGTGGATTGTCTTCAATTGGTTGTTTCCTTTGCTGTGAAAAAGCTTCTTAACTTCATATGATCCCATTTGCCCATTCTTGCATTGGTTGTCCATGCTTGTGAGGTATTGCGCAAGAAGTTTTTGACCAGACTAATGACCTAGAGATTTTCCATAATGTTTCTTGTAGTAGTTTCAAGGTTTGAGGCCTTAGATTTAAGTTTGTAATCCACTTTGATACGATTTTTGTATATGGTGAGAGGTAGCTGTCTAGTTTTATTCTTCAGGATATGAATATCTAGTTTTCCCACCACCGTTTATTAAAGAAACTGTCTTTTCTCCCAATGCATGTTCTTGGAACCTTGTTGAAAATTAGTTAATTGTGGCATGTGGATTGGTTTCTGGGTTCCCCATATGTTCCATTGGTCCATGTGTCTGGGTTTATAACATTATCATGATGTTTTGTTTACTATACCACTGTAGTATAATTTGAGATCAGGTAATGTGATTCTTCTAGTTTTGTTATTTTGCTTAGGATAATTTTGACTATTCTGGTTGCATATCAACTTTAGAACTTTTTTTCTGTTTCTGAGAAGGATGCCATTGTTATTTTATAAAAATTATATTGAATCCGTAGATTGCTTTGGATAGTATGAACACTTTAACACCATTGATTCTTCCAATCCATTAACATGGAATATTTTTCCATTTGTGGTGTTCTCCTCAATTTATTTCATTAGTATTTTATGGTTTTTATTACAGACATCTTTCATTTATTTGGTTTAATTAATTCCTAGGTATTTAATTTTATGTGTAGCTCTTGTAAATGTGTGTTTTTAAAATTCACATTGTTCACTGTTGGCATATAGAAATCCCATTGATCTTTGTATGCTGATTTTGTATCATGCAATTTAACTGAATTTATCAGTTCTATTAGGTTTTGGGGGAGTCATTATGTTATTCTAAATGTAAGATTATGTCATCTGCAAACAAGGATAATTTGACTTCTTCCATTCTAATTTGCATGCCTTTTATTTCTTTCTCTTG
The DNA here is from genome assembly GCF_009761245.1 of Sapajus apella. Taxonomy (NCBI): domain Eukaryota; kingdom Metazoa; phylum Chordata; class Mammalia; order Primates; family Cebidae; genus Sapajus; species Sapajus apella. The sequence continues at coordinate 7,057,421 of NW_022436955.1, read as the reverse complement.
TCTAATTGTTCTAGCTAGGGCTTCCACTACTGTGTTGAATGACAATGGTTAAAGTTGGCATCCTTGTCACTCCAGATCTAAGAGGAAAAGCTTTCAGTTTTTCGTATTCAGTAGAATGCCAGCTGTGGGACTATTGTATATGGCTTTTATTATGTTGAGGTATGTTCATTGTATACCCAGTTTTTTGAGGGTTTTTAATATGAAAAGATTTGGAATTTTATCAAATGCTTTTTCAGCATCAGTTGAAATGATCATATGGTTTTTTCTTTATTTTGTGGATATAATATATCTTATTGATTGATTTGCATATGTTGAACCATTTTTACTTCCCTAGGATAAATACCACTTGATGGCGTAGGATAATTTTTCTAGTGCATCGTTGAATTCAGTTTGTTAACATTTTGTGAGAATTTTTGCATCAATATTAATCTGAGATATTGACCTACAGTTTTCTTTTTTAATGTTAATTGTATATATTTATGTGGACTTTTATTCTAAAGAATATCCCTAGAAATCCCTGGAATTAAAGATTGTGTAAATATCATAATATGAAATTGAAAACAGGATGTTGTTCTACTAAAAATTGACTTCAAATCTGAGAGGGGTTTAATTTTTTTTTTTTAAGTTCTTCTCATGTGTGCTGTGAGTTTGGAAATTGGCAAAACCTAATGTCAAATTTTCTGTTTCAGAAAATCTTTAAATGACCCAAGGTGATTCATCCACTGGGGGTTTGAACACCAGGGAATGTGAGTCCATTTTCATGGTGGTTTCTTCTGGTCCCCAAGGTGTAATGGTTAAATGGAGGACTCAGGCAATACTCTTGACCAGAACAAAACTGGCCTGCTGAATTTTTTTTTTTGACAATTATGAGGAGTTTTCAAATAGTTTATGAAAAGACTCACTATAAAAAATTATATGCATATATTAAAAATCGCACCGAAATAAACTCTTACTACCTTTTTATAACACATCTAAATAAGATCTAATTTGAGGCACTAAGAAAGATAAGACATCAGTTTGAAAAGATCCCTTGTCAAATTTATATGAAATTCTGCTAATGTTATACCAAGAGAAAACAACAAAATTATGGTCATGCTTGGATGGAAGATGGGTAAAAATCATTAATGCTTTAAGAAAAGTTTATGGCCGGGCGCGGTGGCTCACGCCTGTAATCCCAGCACTTTGGGAGGCCGAGGCGGGTGGATCACGAGGTCAAGAGATCGAGACCATCCTGGTCAACATGGTGAAACCCCGTCTCTACTAAAAATACAAAAAATTAGCTGGGCATGGTGGCGCATGCCTGTAGTCCCAGCTACTTAGGAGGCTGAGGCAGGAGAATTGCCTGAACCCAGGAGGTGGAGGTTGCGGTGAGCCGAGATCGCGCCATTGCACTCCAGCCTGGGTAACAAGAGCGCAACTCCGTCTCAAAAAAAAAAAAAAAAAAGAAAAGTTTATGGGGATATCTCAAAGAAGTGAGCAGTTTACAAACTGATAACTCATTTTAAGAAAACACACAACAACAATGTTGAAGATGAAAACCACAGTGGAAACCACCCATATCAATTTGTGAACATAAGCGTTTATCTTGTTCATGCTCTATTGAAGAGGACTGATAAGTAATTAGCACAAGTAACAGCCAACACCACAGACATCTCAACTGATTCCTTTTACACAGTTCTGATTGAAAAATTAAAGTTGAGAAAGCTTTCCACTCAGATGCCAAAACTGTTGCAGTCAGATTAGCTGCAGACAAGAGAAAAGCTTTCAATGGGCATTTTAACAAGTGGGAACAAAACTCTCAAGCATTTCTTTCAGTAAATGTAATGGAAACAGAACATGGCTTTACCAGTATGATCCTCAAGACAAATAACAATGAGAGCCATGGCTACAAAGTGGCAGAAGTGGTCCAGTCAGGTAAACCACACCAGTCGGGGGGCAAAGGTCATGGCAACGGCTTCTTGGGATGCTCAAGGAATATTGCTTGTTAGCTTTCTGGAGGGCCTAAGAATGATAACATCTGTTCATAATAAGAGTATTTTGAGAAAGTCAAATATTTAGCAGAAAAGCTTCACCAGATAGATGGTCCTTCTCCTCTATGACAATGCCTCTGCTCACCTCTCGCATCAGCAAGGACAATTTTGTGAGCATTTCAATGGTAAATCATGAAGCATCCACGTGACAGTTCTGATTTGGCTTCGGATGATTTCTTTTTGTTTACTAGACATTAAAAAAAAATCTGTAAATTACTTTAGGCAGTATAGCCATTTTCACAATATTGATTCTTCC
>NW_022436955.1:6972961-7054735 GCF_009761245.1 Sapajus apella | reverse complement strand
AAACCACCCATATCAATTTGTGAACATAAGCGTTTATCTTGTTCATGCTCTATTGAAGAGGACTGATAAGTAATTAGCACAAGTAACAGCCAACACCACAGACATCTCAACTGATTCCTTTTACACAGTTCTGATTGAAAAATTAAAGTTGAGAAAGCTTTCCACTCAGATGCCAAAACTGTTGCAGTCAGATTAGCTGCAGACAAGAGAAAAGCTTTCAATGGGCATTTTAACAAGTGGGAACAAAACTCTCAAGCATTTCTTTCAGTAAATGTAATGGAAACAGAACATGGCTTTACCAGTATGATCCTCAAGACAAATAACAATGAGAGCCATGGCTACAAAGTGGCAGAAGTGGTCCAGTCAGGTAAACCACACCAGTCGGGGGGCAAAGGTCATGGCAACGGCTTCTTGGGATGCTCAAGGAATATTGCTTGTTAGCTTTCTGGAGGGCCTAAGAATGATAACATCTGTTCATAATAAGAGTATTTTGAGAAAGTCAAATATTTAGCAGAAAAGCTTCACCAGATAGATGGTCCTTCTCCTCTATGACAATGCCTCTGCTCACCTCTCGCATCAGCAAGGACAATTTTGTGAGCATTTCAATGGTAAATCATGAAGCATCCACGTGACAGTTCTGATTTGGCTTCGGATGATTTCTTTTTGTTTACTAGACATTAAAAAAAAATCTGTAAATTACTTTAGGCAGTATAGCCATTTTCACAATATTGATTCTTCCTAACCATGAGCGTGGAATGTTTTTCCATCTGTTTGTGTCTTCTCTTACTTCCTTGAGTAGTGGTTTGTAGTTCCCGTTGATGAGGTCCTTCACATCCTTTGTTAGTTGTATTCCTAGGTATTTTATTCTTCTTGTAGCAATTATGAATGGAAATTCACTCCTGATTTGGCTCTCTGTTTGTCTGTTATTAGTGTATAGGAATGCTTGTGATTTCTGCACATAGATTTTGTATCCTGAGACTATGCTGAAGTTGTTTATCAGCTTAAGGAGATTTTGGGCTGAGACTATGGGGTTTTCTAAATATACAATCATGTCGTCTACAAATAGAGACAATTTGACTTCCTCTTTACCTAATTGAATACATTTTACTTCTTTTTCTTGCCTGATTGCTCTGGCTAAAATTTCCAATACCATATTGAATAAGAGGGGAGAGAGAGGGCATCCTCGTCTAGTGCCAGATGTTAAAGGGAATGCTTCCAGTTTTTGCCCATTCTGTATGATATTGGCAGTGGGTTTGTTGTAAATAGCTTTTATTATTTTGTGATACGTTTCATTGATACCTACCTTATTGAGAGTTTTTAGCATAAAGCGCTGTTGAATTCTGTCTAAGGCCTTCTCTGCATCTATTGAGATAATCATGTGTTTTTTGTCTTTGATTCTATTTCTAGGTCCTTGAGGAATCCCCACACTGTCTTCCAGAATGGTTGAACTAATTTACACTCCCACCAACAGTATAAAAGTGATCCTATTTCTCCACATCCTCTCCAGCATCTGTTGTCTCCAGATTTTTTAATGATTGCCATTCTAACTGGCATGAGATGGTATCTCAGTGTAGTTTTGATTTGCATTTCTCTAATGACCAGTGATGATGACCATTTTTTCATATGTTTGTTGGCTTCCTATATGTTTTCTTTTGAAAAGTGTCTGTTTATATCCTTCATCCACTTTTGGATGGGTTTGTTTTTTTCTTGTAAATCTGTTTCAGTTCTTTGTAGATTCTGGATATTAGCCCTTTGTCAGATGGGTAGATTGCCAAAATTTTTTCCCATTCTGTTGGTTGCCGGTTCGCTCTGATGATTTTTTTTTTTTTTTTTTTTTTTTTTTTTTTTTTTTTTTTTTTTTTTTGCTGTACAGAAGCTCTGAAGTTTAATTAGATCTCATTTATCTGTTTTGGCTTTTGTTGCCATTACTTTTGGTGTTTTAGTCATGAAGTCCTTGCCTATGCCTATGTCCTCAATGATTTTGCCTAGATTTTCTTCTAGGGTTTTTATGGTGTTAGGTCTTATGTTTAACAGCTTGTCAAATCTCCAGGACCAAGTGTTAAAGTAAATTAGGTAAAAGCTGCATGACATTTTATAACCTATGAGTGGAACTCATTTACCTCTACTTTTTTTTTTTTGACTGAAGCAGTGACATGCCCACCCAGATTCAAGGAAAGTGAGCATATATCTCATCATTAAATAGAAAAAAGATCTAAGAATATGCTTAGGTTTTTAAAATTTTTATAGACATGTAAAACTCATCGATGAAAAAGAAATGCAAAAGTGTGTGTGTGTGTGTGTGTGTGTGTGTTGTGTGTGTGTGTGTGTGTAAAATTGTTATGATGGTTACTGGTTTAGCCATCCTGATACTTACAGAGTGCAAAATAAAGCAATGATAATAAACTGTATTTGTACATGTATGAGTAAAAACTCTGGGAGGATAAGCAACAAACAGCTAAAACATGGTTACCTATGGAGTAGAGGATAGAAAAATGCTATAAACAAAATGAAATATATATTTTATTTATTAAATTAGTAGTTTTCAATTTACTGCTAATGAAAGTACTACTTAATGAAGGTGAGTGTATTAGTCAGGGTTCTCTTAAAGGGACAGAACTAACAAGTATATCTATCTATCTATCTAGAGAGAGGGGGGAGTTTATTAAGTATTAACTCACAAGGTCCCACAATAGGCTGTATGCAAGCTGAGGAGCAAGGAGGGCCAGTCCATGTCCCGAAACTGAAGAAGTTGCAATCCAGTGTTGAAGGGCAGGGAACATCCAGAAAAATATCGGCTGGGAGGCTAGGCCTGTATCTTGAACACTCCTTTTCATGTTTTTCTGCCTGCTTTACATTTGCTGGAAGATGATTACATTGTGCCCACCAGATTAAGGATGGATCTGCCTTCTCTAGCCAACTGGCTCAAATGTTATTCTCTTTTGGCAACATCCTCACGGACACACCCAGGATTAGTACTTTGTATTCCTCAATCCAGTGAAGTTGACACTCAGTATTAACCACTGCAATAGAAAAGAAAGAAAGAATGTGGAACATATTTATCTTAAAAATACATACCATGTCATATTTCAAACACCAAAATTGCCAGTGTTTCAAAGGATCATTAGAAAAACATAGATTAGATAGATTAGATAACGTAGACTGGAATCTTATTTTAAAAGAATAAACAATTATCTTTATGGAGAGCACAGAGATAATCACAGAAAAATATAATCAATGTAGAACAAAGGAACTAGTATTATACTTTTGATAGAACAAACTAATCTATATGAAAAACTTTCATAAAATAATGTTGCATTAGCTGGGTGTGGTGGTGGGTACCTGGAGTCCTAGCTACTTGAGAAACTGAGGCACAAGGATTGCTTCAACCCGGGAGTTGGAGGTTGCAGTGAGCAGAGGTTGCGCCACTGCACTGCAGCCTGGGTGACACACTAAGACTCCATCTCAAAAGAAAAAAAAAAAAAAATTTTTGGCCAAAGACCTTAACAGACAGCTGACCAAAGGAAGTATGCAGGTAAAAAATTAGCATATATAAAGCAGCTTTACATCATTTGTAAGTAGAGAAATGTAAACGTAAACCACATGAATTATCACCACATACCTATTAGAATGGCCCAAATCCAGAACGCTGACACAAAAGGCTAAAGACATGGAGGAAGAGGAACTCTTACTTGTTGCTGGTGGGAATGCAAAATTTGACAACACATCTACTTTGGAAGACAGTTTGGCAGTTACTTACAGACCTAAACATATTATTACCATGCAATCCAGCAACAGTACTCCTTGATATTGACCCAAAGGAGTTGAAACTATGTCCACACCAAAACCTGCACACAGATGTTTATAGCTTCCCTGTTCATAATTACCAAAACTCAAAAGAAAAAAAAAAAAACAAAACAGGATGTACTTCTGTAGATTCATGGATAAATAAAATGTGGTACATCTAGACAATGGAATATTATTCAGAACCAAAAAGAAGTGAGTTATCAAGCCATGAAAAGATACTCAGAAACCTTAAATGCATATTACCAAGTGAAAGAAGCCAGTCTGGAAAGGTTATTTACCATCTTCCAACTACATGACATTCTGGAGAAGGCAAAACAAAGATCGGTGGTTTCGAGGGATTGGGGGAGGAAGGGATGAAGTGGGGAGGGAGGGAGGGACGAAGAGGAGGAAGACAGATTTTTTACAGCAGTAAAAATTACCTGTATGTTACTATAATGGTGGATACACATTACAAATTTGTCCAGACCCATAGTAGGTACAACACTAGGAATTATCTTTAATGTTAGCTATGGACTAAAGGTGATAATGATGTGTCAGTGTGGACTCATTTGTAGCAAATGAACCACTTTGCTGGTCGATGTTGCTAGTGGGGAAATGTACTCATTTGTAAAAAATATACCACTTTGCTGGGAGATGTTGATAGCTGGCAGGGCAGCGGGGCGGTGGAGTGAGTATATGGGTCATCTCTTCCTTTCTGCTAAATTTTTCTGTGAATTTAAAACCACTCTAAAAAATACATTCCATACATTCTTTAAAAAGTAATTCTAGCAATTTTATGAACTAGTCTTTATTGTTTAATCCTTAGGAAACTATACCAGATAAATACTATTTTAATCATATGAACATTTTTTTTTTTCTTCTGAGTGTGGTCCAAGGTAAAACAATGTCAGTTTAACTTTCAACACAGAATTGAGCTTCTCAGCTGTAGAAACATATTTTCAAAAATCAGCCATAGAACCCAGAACATGACTCTGTAGATGTTTTTGTGGGATTGAAATTTTTGAAATTTCCTTTTGGTTTATTTCTGCTTTTAAAATCGTACTAGTAAATGTGCTCCTTCCATGGGATCTGTTCTCACCAATTTCCTATTGCAAGAGGTTCACTATGAATTAAAAATCTTGCAAAGATGTTCCTTCCCACCACTCCATGGAGTCTTTTGTGTCACCATAGCTTAAATATCCTGAAATCTCTAAAGTTACTATGCACTCAACTATGCCCGTTTCTTCACCTGGCAGTTTCTAAGAGATAGATCGTATGTTGGATACACTTCAGAGTCTGGCTCCAGATTTCTAGATCGTCTCCTCCACCTCATTCTACCCAAGCTGCTACTTACTTTTTCTTTGCTTCTTCTTCACTCACTCTCTGAATATTCTCTGTGGTCCCCTAGAAAAAAAGGCTTTCATAGGGGACCACAGGTAATATTATATATTACACAGAGAATATTATAAATACATATTTATATTTCAACCTGAAATAACCCATTATCAATTGAATAATATGTCTCCCTCATTCCTTTGGGTAAGAAAAAGACTGTCATTTAAAATAAGAGTCTCAGTGCTAAACAAGAACATAAACATATTCAAGAACTGAAAATATGCAAATTCAAAAGCCGAGGAATCCCACTCTTACATAAGCACTCAATGCAAGTTCATACAGATGTTTACCAAAACAGATATACTAGAATGTTCATAGTGACACTGTTAATAATTACAAAAATTAGAAACTACTCATATAGAATCATCAACAGTAGAATGCACACAAAACTCATGTTTTATGTGCGCAATGGAATACTACACAGCAAGGACAATGAAAAACAAACAACTGCATCTTCATGGATGGGTATTAAAGGTACTGCTTGGATTGGTACTTGAGTAAAGTAAGGGGAGAAGCAGGATTGGACAGAAGGAAAAGCCTACTTTGCGGCAGTCCCAGCAGATTCTTCTACCAACACTGCAAAGAGTTTTGAGGAGCATATGGCTGTTAGAGGCTTCTGGAAAAGAGGCAAGAGAGCTGATTCTTTCTACCCCTAAGTTCATCAGTCATGATGTTGGCCACCCTGGAGAGTGACCAAGACCTTAGGTGAGGTTATATTCCTCAACGGAATCACTTTTAGAAAGACGCTGACAGCAGAGGGCTGTCTCCTGGCAATGCTTCCAGCAGGAGGGGTATTAAGTCCTTTACTCATAGAAGGGCTTATATGAATGAACCTCAAATAGGTAATCCTGAATGAAAGGCTTCAGGTGCAAATGAAAAAGTGCTATACAACTTCACATATGTGAAATACAAAAACAGGCAAAAATCATTACAGAGTGCTAGAATTCAGGATCGTGGTCACTGTTGAAGGTTAGTGCACAGAAGAAATTGTAGTGTTCCCTTTCTTCATCTGGTTGCTAAGTACAGTGTGAGCAATATTTGAGCTGCGTACTTAATATTAGTGAACCTTTCTATGTTCATCTGATAGGGCAAAGGTGGCGACACTTTGAGTAGGAAGACAGAAAAGTCTGCTTTTTAAAATCTATGAAACAATCAACCTATCTATCACCTATGTGCTAGCTACAATGTGTTTATGACTACACTGGGGGTGCAAAGCATAGTATTTATTTCATTTCTGCTTTTCACTGACACATTTTTAAAAGTGAATATTTGAAACACATTCTGCATTTTCTGCAGTTTCCATTCTTAGATGCAGCCAAACTAGATTTTCTGCCCTGCATGTTGTTTTTTCAATCTAAAGTAGGTTAATATAGCAACTGAAAAAAATTATGTAAAATTAGAAGTTCTGGTTCAAATTGAAAAGCTCATCTCCAAAACTCAGAAAGACATTTATCATTAAGTCCTATCTAAAAGTAAATATGTAAAAGAGAGACTTCTGTATGTTAGAGATATTAATAATATTTTATATTCTCTTTCATGAATTCAGGAAATCACTACATACGTGCCTAAATGTATACATACATTCACACAAAAACACACAAATTATAGCATCTCTGTGTAAGCTGGAGAAACAAAGATGAATATGATTTATTGTTTCTGGTGAACAGCTCCTATTCCAAAAGGAGAGACAGATAAAGAGATAATTATCACATTACAGGGAATCTTAATGTCAAATTGTCTCTGTCAACAGTGCAAAGAGTTTTGAAGACCATATGGCTATTAGAGGTTTCTGAAAATGGAGCAAGAGGGCTGATTCTGTCTTTACTAAGTTTATCAGTCATGATGTTGGCCATCCTAGAGAGTGGCCAAGATCTTAGGTGAGGCTGAATTCCTCGGCTGAATCCATTTCAGAGGGGAGCTGAAGTGGAAAAGGAGGCTGTAGCTAACATCAGTGTTTACATAAAAATATCATATTAGTTTTTCAAAAGGTCATATCATACTGCAAGCAATTTAATCTCTCTAGAGCATAAATACTTTGCCTCATCGTCTCACCATTGCTGCTGGAACACGTACACACACAATGGTAAAATTCCTTTGAGAAAAATTGGTTCAGATAGGAGAACATTTTTCATATATAGCTCACAGTAAGCCCACATGTTAACTCATACTTTTGGGGTGTTTTCTCTGTAGCTGGCTTACTTCTAAAAGGCTTTCCCAGCTACGATTGCACCCCTCAGTTAACTAAATCCTGTCTCCATTCTAGTAACTAGTTTGGTTTAACGAGCACAAAATCTGTTGACTGGCAACCTTCCCACCAGTACCCATGTTGGATATTTCTAATAATCAAGACATTCTTAGCTACTGCGTATATACTTTCAAAATTCGTATCAACCAATACTTTAGCCAGACATAACCAATTCATCAGTGTTGGCTCATAATACAATACATTGTAGCCAATTTCGCCTTCTGGGATTGAGTATGGATTATTTGAGAAAAATTATAAGTGGATTGTCTGATAGACATATCATTTCTGTAGTAGAAATAACCATTTTTGAGTAAATGATATTTGGGAACATTTCTATCTTAAAGAAATTTTTGTTCACTACCATTTTACAAAACTCTGCTATGTGTCAGGCATGGTGTCAGCTCTTGGAAATATAAAAATGGATAAGGACATTCTCATGACCTTAAAGAACTAGCATTTTCACAAGTGAGACAAAGAAACTAATTGTGAGATGATATGGGTACTAAGGTATTGGTAGGTATGCTGTGCACAACTAACCTTGTCAATGGGTAACGATTTTGTTGAAATCATTATGGGATATTTTATGGAAGTGGCCCCTAAACTGTCTTAAAAGACGTTTGTGTTAGATAATAATAATAATAATAAAGAGTTGGGGGGAGTCTAGGATACATGTGGAGGAAAAAGTTGAGTAAGGACAGTAAAAAATTCAGAGAAACTTGAATGAAAAAGACTTGTTTGAGCTCATGGATTTATATTCAACATAAGCCTTGAGAAAAGTCACTCTGTATAAAGCTTTGATTCCATGTCAAAATTGTATTCCAACTTCCTTCTCCTGGACAAGTGGTATTTTTTTTCCAGTTGCTGAAAAATTACATCCTACAGTTTTCTTTCTCCATTATTGACAAATGGTTAAATGGAAAGGGAGGTCAAAAGAGAAAATCAATGCAATTTTACACAGTCCTCATTACTAGGTCAACCATGTCTTCTCTGTGCATACTCAAGTTGGTTTCCTTGCTCTGAGTAAGGCTTTTAAAGGTTGCTTGCTAGCTGAACTGTCAGCCCAGGGAAAGAAAAATTCGTTTTCAAAATCTGTCTCCAGTACAAAACAAAAGAGAGTAAAACCTCATGCACTACACCTATCATTCTATTTTTAATTCTCATCATTAATGCTAAACCAAACAGAAAACATTTACTGTCTGGCCATTTCCATTTAAAATAAAATAAAACTGTACAGATTTGTAGCTGGAAGGGTCTTTAGGGATTATCCCTGTCAAACATCTTTTCTCCCTTTATTTTGTAAAAATGGAAATTGGTGCACAGAGAAGTCAAGTGGCTTACCCAAGGTGACAAATTAAGCTAATGGCTGAACCTGAGCTTGGTCCCAGTAGAATGTGCTTTGACGCCCAGGCATTTGAATCTGCAGAGCAAGGGAGGGTAGTCTATTTTCAATTACAACTTGTTATTCTGTTAACAAGAAAACTTCTTAAATTTTAAATAAAGTGTTTATATGGCTATATCATTGTGCCTATTTATTTGTGGCTATCTCTGTGTTTGAGTGTGTGCTGGAGTGGGAACATCTACTTTTTATAATTACTCTAATCAGCATCCTCTAACCTGGTGGTTCTCTGAACTGGCTGCACAGTAAAATGACTTGGGGAACTTTACAAAAATCAATGTCCAGGCTCCACTCCTTAGAGATTCTAATTTAACTGGTCTGGGATGGGATCCTAGCTTCTATAAATTTAAAGTTCCTAATGTGATTCTAATGCCATTCAGAGCAGAAAACAACTGCTTTGACCTCGCATCATAATCAGGATTCAGTTGTTCATAAACCTCTCCACATGCATGAGCTCTCTATACTGCTAATTATTATTATTATTTTATTTATTATTTATTTTGAGACAGCGTCTCATTCTTTTGCCCAGGCTAGAGTGCAGTGACATGATCTCAGCTCACTGCAACCTCTGCCTGCCTGGTTCCATCGGACCTCACACCTCAGCTTCCAGGGTAGCTGGAACTACAGGTGTCTGCCACCATGGCTGGCTAATTTTCTTCTTTATTTTCCTTTTTTTCTTTTTGTGAAGATAGGGTTTCGCCATGTTGCCCAGGCTGGTCTCAAACTCCTAAGCTCAAGCTATCTGCCCTCCTCGACCCTCCAAAGTTCTGGGGTTACAGGCATGAGCCATTATGCCCAGCCATAAATTGCTTATTATTTAATATGTTCCTCCCTTTGGCTAATATTTAATATACATAAATTTATTTTCACCTAAATTTCATGTGATTACTATAAATTACAAACAATCAACCCTTGCTATAAAAACTGAAGTATAAACTAACCAAGACAACGTTGTTTTTTTCTTTTTTTTTTTTTGAGACAGAGTCTCACTCCATCACCAGGCACCCAGGCTGGAGTGCAGTGGCACAACCTTGGCTCACTGCAACCTCTGCCTCCCGGGTTCAAGCAATTCTCCTGCCTCAGCCTCCCGAGTAGCTGGGACTACAGGCACATGCCACCATGCCCAGCTATTTTTTTTGTATTTTGAGTAGAGACAGGGTTCCACCATGTTGGCCAGGTTGGTCTCGATCTCTTGACCTCGTGATCTGCCTGCCTCGGCCTCCCAAAGTGTTGGGATTACAGGCGTGAGCCACTGCGTCTGGCCAACAATATTGTTAAAGATTGGCTAAGTACTACTGTTTGTCTGAGATTTCAAGCCTGAAGTTGATTTCTTTGCCAAATTTATGAACTAGTACATATTAGGGAAATGGTAAAGACAATCATATCACACCAAGACATTCTTCTTGAAATAAATGGATAGACTGATAGATGAGTATAAGAAAACACTGTTCTAAAAATCTCTGATGTTTTAAAGTTTAAAATTACCAGTGATAAGTATCCCATAGTTTGAGAATCTATGCTTTAACCTGAAGGAGGAAGCAGAAAATTTTGCCTTCATTTTAAAATCTACAAGCAGACCATGGCAACCCCTCGTGTCTCAGTCTTTCCTGCTGCTCTCATCTGGGATATGGGTCATGCTTCACGGCCTCAGGAGGGAGACTCCTTCTCCATACCGAATTCCCAGGTTTGGTTGCTTCCTCTTTTATGAGAAATCCCACACAAAATAGGGCATGGCGTATTCATTCACCTTACTTCCTTATTTCTCCAGAGTTCCTAAAAGTAGCCCACTAGACTAGTCAGATCTATGCAAATTGCTCTACAGTTGGATTTGAAGAATTCCAAGGAGGATTTGAAGGTAGAAAATGAGAAGTCAAGTCTCTAGCAGTTGGCAATACTCTGCAATCTCATAATTGAAGGCATTTAATAAAACAGGTTCTGAATGAGAAGGAGGTTCCACAGATGTGTGTCCTTACTAAAACAGGGACCCCAATAAATTACTCACCAAATCCCAAAGTCAGAAATAGCCAAGACATGGCTTATGCCATGTATGTGAATGTGTTAAGGGGAAGAACAATGTGATCTGCTACACAGAATGGTGTGCATATACATACACATCAGAGTTACATTCCTGAAACTTTTCAGAGGGTACATTGATAATTAAGTTTTGTACGTGAGGAACCGCAGCCAGCCTTGTCAAGGTAAGATGACCAGGCTTGCCTCTTCATGGCTACGACTAATTCGTTTATAACGTTAACTGTTTTTGCACTGTCTGCGGCTTTTCTTTTCTTTTTGTCTGTGTGGTCTTGTTTAATTTTACCTTTCTTCCCTCTCTTCTTTGTTTTCACTTGTTATCTGTCCAGACTTCATGGTTACCTCTCTCATATAAACAGACAGTTAACATATGAAATATCTCTGTTTATATTTGAAAGAAAAAAAATGTATATCCTCACCCCAAAGCCTCTCCTTTCCCTCAACACCCCCTCTGCAAGAAAACTATCAAACTTCCCAAATGCTTTCCTCTTTACTCCCTTGGGAGCAGGTCTGCAGTGTGAATTCTGCTCAGCTAGTCTGCATGTTTGCCTGTGTCTACAGGAATAATGTTTTCTTGTATTGCAGAAAGAAAGGTGGACAAGGGGCAGCTAGTGTCAGGTCCCACTTATCATAGTGTCTTTTCATGTGACCTCATAGCTACCTTTCCTTTCAAGCTTCCCACAGGATGAACTAGAGGCCTACCAGTTTCTCTAAATATTTAACTTACATAAGTAAATATACTTTACAAGGACATACAGGCTGAACTAATTTTTTGAAAGGAACTAGTCCCAAAGTTAGCAATGTATATGCCTTGGTACCATGTTACTTAATCTCAGTTGAACATTATAATCATCTGAAAACAAATATGAATAACTTAGCTGCACTAGAGATACACAATATTAAATCTGCATATTTAAGACAGCTTAACATAGTACGTATTGAAAACCATCATGTGATTTAAATGTGTAGCAGGTTTTATACCTACTGTACTTTTACATTTGTGTGTTTCCATTATCATTTAAAGAAGATCTTGTTTTTCTTATTTTTTTTCTATTTTAGTGCTTGTGGGTAATGTATTGATTACCTTTTAATTGGCCTTTAATATTCTCATAGATTCTCAATGAAGAATAGGAGGCAATCTATAATATACTTATACATAAAAATTCACATATATTTTAAGATCCAGTGGTCTCCTTTGTTGTTAAAATATATGATCTTATGTGATGTGCTTATCCAAATTCAAGTTGTATTCTTTCCTCCTTTGCTCTTGGGCTTCAAACACTTAACCCTATGTCATTTCGTGGAATAAGCAAAGTTCCATATATATTTAAAGACTGTCTATATTGTCCCACAGTCCTGAACAGCCACACCATCTCTTCCTTTCCCACCATCATTCCTCCACCCACCCCACCTCTGAATGGTCTGAGTCATTCTCCATGTCCCAACCTAAATATTACCTTTTCGAAGGGTCGCCACACATCTAGTTTTTGATACTACAAAATTTTAAAGCAAGCTTAATAGGAATAACAGCAATGTCCCTCTGTCACAAGCACCTCACAGAGAAAAGTGGTTTTAGATATACTTATTTAAAAAGGAGGAAAGGAAACATACAGAGAGACAGAATGAGGAAGAGAGAGAGAAGGACAGAAGAAAAGAAGAAAGGAAGAGAAAAATAAAAGAAGGAAACGGAAAAAGAAAAGGAAAAAAAGAAAAGGCATCAGTGAAATAAGCTATTCTCAATCAAAACTGAACACTCAAAATGTCTCCTTAATACCCATTAAATAAATACTTCAGACCGGGCTTGGTGCTCATACCTGTAATCCCAGCACTTTGGGAGGCTGAGGCAGGCGGATCACAAGGCCAGGAGATAAAGACCATCCTGGCCGACTTGGTGAAACCCTGTCTCTACTAAAACACAAAAAATTAGGGGGCGTGGTGGCTCGCGCCTGTGGTCTCCGCTACTCCGGAGTCTGAGGCAGGAGAATCGCCCGAAACCAGGAGGCCGAGATCGCGCCACTGCACTCCAGCCTGGGTGACAGAGTGAGACTCAATCTCAAACAAAACAAAACAAAACAACAGCAAAACACTTTCTTTAATCTCCAAAAGTCATCCATCCCGAGAACAGACATATCCACATTCTCATTTTAAAAATGCAGAAAGAGTCTTTTTTATACCAACAATGAACTTAGAAGTACTTTTGAATGGTAACGAAACATTTTTTTTTTTTGAGACAGAGCTGTGCACCTAAACATTTTTTTTTTTTTGATCCTTTATCATTCTTGGTCACTTGATGGTAGCATGCTTGGCTGAAACATAGGCAAAGGCAAGCTATTTATGAAAAGTTTGATCTATTTCATGGCTCAAGTAAAAAATTGAATTTTGATCTTGATACTGATTCATAGGCTGGCCAACATACCACTACTGACACAATACTGTAGATAAATGAAAAATGTTTATCGGTTTACAGCAGAGAAAAGTCTATAGTGTATAAAATTGTAAACTAAAATGGGATTATCCTTACCAGTAAATGAAAAACAAAACAGACCTCACTTTCAAGTATTTGTGTGTGGAGAAGGAGAGTGATAGTGATTGCCCTGTAAGGAGGTGCCTTTGCTGAGGGATTCACAGCTATTAAATGTAGGGCTACAATTGTGTGAAATATTTTCACTTGGAGAAAGGGCAGGTTTGTGGTGCACAGAAAAGTAGCTCTATTCCTTGTTTCTTATAAAGAAATTGTACCACTAATGCTCTTTCCTCTTTCCCCTTGCCGTCTGCCTCTGAAATCTCCTTATCCTTTTCTGATAGACAGACACAAATCGAATTACCAAACAACAACAAAAGAAGTATATATTTTTTAAACCTAGACACCAAGAACCTGCTATTATCAAATACTGTCTTGCTACTGCCATCTAGTGGTCAGGATACTAACATGCCGTTCTTCTGGTCAAATTAAAGACAGGGTGTCTTCCAAGGAGTTAAAAGTTAGAAAATGAGAAACTGCGGAGATTCAAAGAAACTATGTAGGCCTCTACCGTCCTCCTTTTGCTGAGTGTCATCACTTGATTTGGAATATATATATATATATATGTGTGTGTGTGTGTGTGTGTGTGTGTATATATATATACATATATATATGACTTGTAATCATGTATATCATACATATGATTTTTTATAGATTAAACAAGTATTTATTGTAGATTTACAAAATAGCACATAGCAGGTTCCCTGACTAATAAATTCACGATATGCACTATGATATGATAATATAAAGTGATAGGTGTCATAAATTATTTTAAAAATTCTAGGAGGCCATATACCCAAATATTGCTCATGATTTGATAGGGGTAATAAGACTATCTGTGCCTTTTACTTTTCTTACATATAACTGCCTCACCACCTCTCAGTTTAGCCTCATCTCAACTTTTCCTCTTTTCATCCTACCCCTGCATTCACCTATCTATTTATAAATTTGTCAATTCAAGCTTAACAACCAGGACCAGGCCTCGAGAAAAAAAATTCTGAGTCTCTTTTGCCAACTGAAAAATACACATTATTTGTCTTAATTCTAAATCCTCCATATAACCTCAACCATGATCCCAAGACTGGCATGCCCATTACAGGGGGTTATAGAGCGAGGCTTCTCAAGAGGGCCACTATTGACATATTGAGTGAAGTAAGCCTCCACAGTGGTGGCAGTGGTGATGATGGTGGGGCTAACTTTTGCCCTATAAGTGCTAGGGATGGTTGTCAGCATCCCTAACCTCAAACCACAATATGCCAATAACATGCCTGCTCTCACACCAGTGAGACGACCACACCATGTCACAGGTGTCACCACATGCCTTCGAGAAGGGAGAGTGGAGAGATCACTCATTACTGGTTGAGAACCATTGCTGTTAAGAATCAAACTTCTGTCTATTTTCAGAATACAGTCTGTTCCTTCTCTGATTTTCCAAACTCTCCTTGATTTTTTTTTGCTCACATCTTTGTCTCATCTTCAATGCAGAAACACTTCAAATTCTTGAAGATTCATAAATGTTCATAGCTTTTTAATAATATTTAATCTTTGACTTTATGTTTTTGGAATATTTTCATCTTTCTTTTTAGACAATTTCTTCCATAGGACCCAAAACAAAGCATCCCCTCTCTTTGCTTTTTTTTTTTTTTTTTTAAATAAAGCAGCATTTCCTAATATATTCCATGGAGCACTGTCACCAGCTGTTTGATCTTTGTAAATGTGATGTTTGTGCATGTGTGCACATGTGTGAGCATGTGTTCATGTGTGTGTAAAGATTTTTAGTCACAGTTGAAAAAGTAGCAAACAATATCCCCAATAAAGACTTTCACAATTTACATTAATTACCGTATCAAAGACTATAGACATTCCTTTAATTAATATCACTATTTAACAGCTTCTTCCCTCAAATATATTTAACTATTTTTATAAGTAAAGAAACTGATTGAAGAACTTAGTTATGTCAAAGGGTCTTCAGTCCGATCTTTCTCCTCTTGGCTTTTAAAGGGTCATTATAAGGTCTTTACATTTATGCTCCTGTTAATTTCTGTTTGATGTTTGATAACAGTAAGGTGTCCCTCAACAAGAAACTACTGACCTAGTTTTGAACTGTGTCTGCAGTGTGCAAGGGGGATTCTGGAGTCAGAAGTGAACTGGAAAAAAGAAAATAAATGTGATATGAAAGGATAGAGGGCCCCTCACATTGTCCACATTGTGAAAAAGAAGAGGTGTACAGATGATTGTGTGGTGGTCAAAAGCACTGGGAACGGGATCCAATTAAAACTGACAATTAAAACTTTGGCTAAGTATGAGCCAATATGGGAAAGACACTTTATGTTTCCAGAAAAGTTTCATCAAATATATATTGCATAGTTTGGAATGGTTAATTCCTCAACTTTCCTGAGCTTTTGTGTCATCTGACCATAAATTGCATGCTGAGAGGGTGGAGATGGGAGTCTAGTTTGCTTAAGTGATTTTGGACTTCATCTTGGTTATGTTTTCATGCTTTTGGTCCTCATGAAGCACCAAATGGGTATATTCCGTGCTTGCAAGAGGCAACTACCGAAATGAAATTAAATATCTCCTGTGGGCCTATATTAGATATAGGAGTTATGGATACAGGGAGTCACCCAGGGTAATTCTCAAATGGAAAAAAAAAATACCAGGAAAACATAGAGAACAGATACTTTTATATTCTGTTATTTCCATAACTGCATTTAGATGTGCAATCTCTATTTCTTATCAATGCTTGTTCTAAAAAGAGTATGTTTAGGTAATAATATTAATATCAAAGACACTAATGCCAACTTAAAGGAAGACTTCTTAAGTCAAATTCAGGCTAAAAGTTTTAAGTGGCAGGCGAATATTACTTACTGTGAATTCTCAAAATAAATAGGAAAAACACTTTTCCAAATTAGGAATATTCTAGTCTACCTTGTCAGACTAGGAGTTACAACACAGGAAGGAAATATCTCTCTATTTTGTGTTTGTTTAAGATCCAACCCTTGTTTTTATACCCACCTAGGGATTTAGAAAATAGGACACAATACATTAGCGGTGTCACATGCAATTATTACCCTAGTGAATTGCTAATGAGGAAACTCCATCTCCAAAGAGGCATTTTAAATAAAACCCAAGAATACATCACAGCTTCACAAATTGCTTTTATAAATTAATAAACACATTCACATCCATACAACATGGGAATGTGTAATGAAAACAAGCCCTGAGCAGCCACCATGTGCAAACTAAATTAAGCACCAAAGATGAGGCAAGCAGAAACTTTCATTGGTCTTAACAGTCAAAGAGCACCTTAGTGCAGGGATAGACATAGGACTTAACACTATATTATTGAAGTAAGGAGAAAAATTGTTTTAAAGGGACAGGCATAGAGTTGGGGGCAAAACAGGTAGGGCCAGAAGAGTGAGTGATCAGTTCCCACAGATGGGCCATGCTGGTATTTGAAGGAGGACCAGGATTTTCATAGGCATAAGAGGAAAAAGAATATCTCAGATAAAGAGAATAGAACAAAAGTGGACAGTTGGAAAAGAGATTGGCAAGAAGGAGGCCTTCTCTGTGAGGACACAGGTTGCCAGAGGTTACTATAAAAGGGAGGGCTAGAGAGTAAGTTTTGACATTAAAATTACCTGAAGAAATGCTTACAATTTTAGTTAAACGTGGTCCATAGACTTTTGTAACTGAATGTAAATAGAAGTCCCTGTCTGAACCAGTGATAAAATAATAAAAGGATAAATTGCAAGAGATTATATCTTAAAATGTTTAATATTGAAAATCCCTTTGATCACATCTCATTTAACAGATACAGCAGATCAAGTGGACAAGTAAAATTCAGATCAGGAATCTAGCAAAAACTTTTGATGACTCTAGAGTAGTGCTGGCCATAGAAATAAAATGCAAGACAATAACCTGAGCCATGTATGTAACTTTAATTTTTATATTAGCAACATTAAAAGTTTAAAAAGAGGTACAATTAATTCAACAGTATAATTTACTCAAAAAGATATCTAAAACATTGTCTTTTTAAAAATTGTATTTTAGGTTCTGGGGTACATGTGTAGATCATGCAGGATTGTTGCATAGGTACATACATGGCAATGTGGTTTGCTGCCTCCATCCCCCTGTCACCTATACCTGGCATTTCTCCCCATTAAAATACTATCCTTATAAATTAAATCAATATAAAAGTATTGAGTTACTTCATGTTATTTTTTCAAGCTAAATTACTGAAACCCAGGAATTTTGTATTTGATACTAAAAGAATGTCTAGATTTGAACTGATCACATTTCAAATATTTAATAACCACATGTGACTATTGAGTACCATGTTGAACAGCATAGCTTTAGAGTAATGATCCTTAAACTTTGGTTCTTAATCCAAGAGGACCAGCATCATCTGAGAAATTTCTAGATGTGAACATCCTTGAGTCATACTCCAAAATTATCCAATCAGAAGTTGGTAGTGGGAATGCGGCTTGGCAATTTCACTTTCAATAGGCTCTCCTGGACGTTCTGATGCACATTTAATGTTGAGATATATGATAGCAGAACCTTGGAACATAAAGTGTGGCCATGGCACTTCAATTTCTGCCTCACTTGGGAAATTACCAGAAATGCACTATTTCAAAACATGGACTTACTAAATCAGAATGTGTGTTTAAAACAAGTCCGGGTGAATTATATGTGTACAAAGCCTTATATCAGTAGTTTCAAAACCTGAAAGCACATTTTGATAACCTGGGAAGGTTCTAAAAATTTAAATGACTATTATACCAGTCAGATTGGAGTAAAAGCAGAGCCAATGCCTTTGTTTTCGTGGCATTGTTTGTTGTTGCAGTTGTTTGTAACCACAAATCATTTTGATGTGCAGTAAAAATAGAGAAGCATTGCTCTAGAAACACTATTTGCCAAAATAAAGTACTTCACTTGTAAATGAACAGCTCAATATTTTTATTGGATTATTATTATTATAAACAATTCTAATATATGGCAAAACTGAAAGAATGTTGACATAATGAGCATGTGTGTAACCAACACCAATATCCTAGTAATTGTACCGTATATGCGTTATCATGCACTCATTTTTTAAGCCTTTTCTCCATATTTAGTTTGTATATTTTAATCTCTTTTAAATTGGGCTATTTGTGTACCTAACACTGAGTTGTAAAAGTACTTTACAATTCAAGATCCAATTCTGTTTTGATTATTTTTTCAAGTTAAGTCCTTCCATTTCTGTCTTCTAAGTTTTGCTTTTTTGAAAGAAAATCTTACTAATTTTGTTAAAGTCAAAGTTTTCATTTTATAAAATGTTTATGTAGGGTGATTTCTGTGTTCAACATAAGAAAGCATTCTTTACCCCAAGGTTGCAAACACATTATATTATGTGTTCTAAAATGTTATATTTAGATATGATATCTCAAATAAGCTGTTGTATGATATAAGCAAGTACTCAAAATTGTAACTTTACTCACTATTCATTGATCACGTATTGTTAATATATTTCTGGACACTATTTTGTAACTCTAAATTATTTGTCTTTCATTGCAATAATATCACATTGTTTTCATTACAGTAGCTTTATATTATGCATGAGACAAGATAATTCAATACCTTTTAATTTGATTACTTTTTACAAAAGTTGTTTTGTCTATTCTGCATTCTCTGAATTTCCATAGAGATCTTATAAGTGAATTGTCAATTTTCACAAAACAATAATCTGGAATTTTTTTTCCCCCATTTATTTATTTTATTGCATTTTAGGTTTTGGAGTACATGTGAAGAACATGCAAAATTGTTGCATAGGCACACAGTGGCAGTGTAATTTGCTGCCTTCCTCCCCATCACCTACATCTGGCATTTCTCCCCTTGCTATCTCTCCCCAGCTCCCAACCCCCCACCATCCTTCCCCTATTTCCCCCCAACTGACCCCAGTGTGTAGTGCTCCCCTCCCTGTGTCCATGTGTTCTCATTGTTCAACAAAATTTAGTTGGAATTATATTCAATATATCATTTAAATTTGGGGACAATTGGCATCTCAACAATATTGAGACTTTTAAAACACATACATGGTTTGTAATTCAATTTATGTAGGTGTTCTGCAATTTCTTTATGTTAAAAATGTTATTAATTCCTTTAATTATCTATTCAAAATGTACGCTTTCTTTGAATATTTTAAATAAAACCTATTCTTGAATGTTTTGATTTGATGCTATTATAAATATATATTTTTGAGTTTAATGCTATGTCCCTATGTGGTTGAATAGCTACACACACACACACACACACACACACACACACACATATTTACATACACATTTTATGTTTTTCTATGTTGGTATTGCAATCCTAGAATTTGGCTATATTCATTTGCTTCCTATGCATAGTTTTGTATTTTATTAGATTTTTAGACTACTAGATTTATTCAATGTAAATTACTAGATACTTGGCAAATACATAATTTTTTTGGAAGGTCTTGTTTTTTCTCTTGCATTATTGAAATGGCTATAAACTTTATTACAACACTGAATATAAATGAAGAAAAATAGCTTGCCTTGCTTCTGGTAATCAAAAGAAAGTGATCAAAATTCACTGTAAATTATGATGTTGTCTGCAATCATAGTTGCCTTTATATGTTTTGAGAAAGTTTCTTTCTATTCTATGTTTAGTTTGCTGAAAATTTTATCATTAATTGATTTTGAATTTTTTCAAATGCTTTTTCTATCTGCTGACTTTTCTTCTTTATTCTCTCCTTTTCTCCCCTGAACGTTTGTTAGATTTAGCAGTGTGTTATGAAAAATATGAGTAAGAATTTATATTCTCCTTTTCTACATTAGAAAAATGTAAATTAAGTATTATTTCTTTCATAAATATTTGACATAAATCCCAAATAAATCCAATCGGACAGAAAGTTTCTGTGTGAAGTTTGTAATAAAAATTTAAGTTATTTAATACTATTATTATCCATTTCATCTTATATTAGCTCTGTTAAGTTAATTTTTAAAAGAATATATACATTTAATTAACTTAATATGTTTTTTCCTCTTACATTAAACTTTATTGTGATCTAAATTATCTTTTTATTCTTATTTTCTAATGTGCATATTATCTTTTGATAGTTTCCAGATATGAAGCTTAGATGATTATTTTGAACTTTTATCTTTCATGTACAAATATATAGCTATAAATTTTCCTCTAAGGACTGATTTACCTGGATCATGCTATTTAATTTTTTTTTTAATTTTTATTTATGTCAGAATATATTCTTACTATTTACTTAGGGTATATACAGTTATAATAATTTATTGATTTCCAATTTATTTATTAGCCTCACATTCTATTTCCTCTATTGGTTATATTCACAGGCATAAACACATACATAGAAACCTACAAACCATACATTAATATATACAGATAAAATGCATTTATATTTTATATATTGCACATAGTATACAAATACAAATATTACAAACATATGAATGTATAAAACATTTTATATAATCATATTATGCTATTTATGTACACACTTATATACAAAAGCACATATTCCAACTTAGAGTAATTAGATTAAATAAAGCTGTATATTGAATTCTTCAGAACAGCAACAATTATTACTACTATGTATTTATTCCAACCTACTTATATGGCTATATTATTTTATTCTAATTGGATGCCCTTATAACAGAATTGCTCTATTATTGTTTTATGTAGTCTAATATTTTGTATATCATAGCTTTTTAAAACTGCTAAAAGGTTGAAGAAGTTAAGAAAACATACAAAAATGTAATTTTATATTACCTAGGTATTTTTCATTTTTGTGATCCTTTCAGTAGATCATAAATTCGTTCTGATATCATACCCTTTCAAACCAGAGATTTATCTTTTCCTATTTCTTTTTGTGCAGGTAGACCAATGACTTTTTTCCTTTTACTGTGCTTGTAGACTGTTTTTTTTGGAACTAGTTCATCCTCTGTTCCTGTTTGAAGTCTCACATAAGTCTTGCTCTTCTCTGTTCAGTCTTAGTTAATAAGTGAGCTTGTCATTTCCAAGCCTCCACAAAAATAGTTTAACAATTAAAATGTTCACACGAGTGTAATAACCAGCACTCTGGTCTTAATTTACAGTGGTATCTTTTCTACTTTCCCACCTCTGGCTCACTATAGGCAGAAAGTCTGTGCTGTGACCTGGGGTTAGGTTTACATTATCTACTTCCTTTGCATTCTTTCCCCATTGCCATCTTCCAAGTTTTTAGCTGTGCAGTTTTTTTTTTTTTTTTTAATTTTTTAATCTTACCAGGATCTGAGTGTGATTCATGTGTTGGGGGTGGGGAGGTCATGCATGGTACTTAAGAGGCCAAAAAAAAAAAAAAAAAAAAAACTAACTTGATTGGCACTGCTGTAGTTTTTGTCACCAAAATCTTCCTGGAGAGATATTTAACATTAACTACGTTTTTCATGGAGTTATTATTGAAGCGTGTTTTGAACAACCATCACTATGACTATCTCACATTCATATCAGTGTATGAACCCTCCAGAATACACTCTCTGGAGGGTTCAGATTCTCGGTCTCTGTTTCTTAGAGGCCCATATGAAAGAGAATTCCCCTTTTCAGGTCCTTTTTCAATAGCCTTTGATCTCTGTAACATTTTCCCCACCCTCTTCTCTCCAGCATTAAAACTGGAAATATGATGTAGATGGTCAGTGGGCAGAAACATTACTTCCTAGATTGTAGTTTGTTATGCTCTTGCTATGGGCTTGCCTTGTAACTCTAGAATTTGGGGGCATAAATCAGAAACCAGATAGTTGTGTTCGCCCCCTCCAGGCTATCACTCGAAGTCTGAGCAAGGAAGCATGTACTCTCTCCCTTCAAGCCAACTAACTTCTCATTTAAAAATTACCCTTTAACTCTGCCATCTTTCTGCGCCGCCACAATGGTGCACATGAATGTCCTGGCTGATGCTCTCAAGAGTCAACAATGCCGAAAAGAGAGGCAAACACCAGTTTCTCATTAGGCTGTGCTCCAAATCATTCGGTTTCTCGCTGTGATGATGAAGAGTGGTTACACTGGCAAATCTGAAATCACTGATGATCATAGAGCTGGGAAAATTGTGTCCCTCATGGGCAGGTTAAACAAGTATGGAGTGATTAGCCCCAGAGTTGATGTAAAACTCGAAGGCCTAGAAAACTGACAGAATAATCTGCTCCCAGTCTACCAGTTTGGTTTCATTGTACAAACCTCAGAAGGCATCATAGACCATAAAGAAGCAAGATGAAAACACACAGGAGGAAAAGTCCTGGGATTCTTTTTCTAGAGATGTAATACATGTTTACAAATAAAATGCCTCATGGACACTGAAAAAAGAAATTACCCTTTAAATTACTTACTACCTCAGGCTTTCTGTATCATGACATTTGTACTGAGCTAAGGATAACAAAACTGGTTTCTGATCAAGTTTTAATGATATCTGCATCTTTGAAATAAGAGTCCACTCTTCGAAGGGACTATTTCAAATGGGACAATATTCAGTTGTTGATTTTAGATAATTTAGTCACAATAATTACTAGTTATAAACTAATTTTAACTGTTTAAGTTATCCTTTTAAATTAGCTTGTAAGTCCAAAAATATTATAAAATAGATTATCAGTGTTTTGATGTTCTTAAGACTTACCTCATTAAAGAGAAGGATTTTCATCTCAGGCATTGTAGCCCTGGTGTGTTCATTGTTACAGGCACCAGATGTCCCCCCTTTACTTCTTACAGTCATTTCCCTTCTTTTAAGATTGTCTATCCATCAATATATTCAGACTAAATCACCTTGGACCAGGCCCATCAAAGGCTCTGCTGGCAATGTCACTGGGACCATTTGCAACCTAATTAATCTATGTTTGTGGTGCCTCAAAACAGCACACACACTGCCTTAATTGCTACAACCTCACACCCACTGGGGACCACAAACAGAGAATAAGCAGACTCTATTACACCCTGCAACTCTTGCATTATCATCATTTACTACAAGATTAATTAGAGAAGCTGAGAAAGCCAGAAGTGTGGAGCAAAACCATAGGTTTGGGCTTTAGAAAACTTCTTATGCCATTTAAATAGAGAAACGACTATATAGAGCAATGAGTATTAATATAAGAGTTAAAAAATTTATACTCTTTAGACACATTACTTACTGTCAATGAACTTTACAAGGTTTTAAACCTGATATTAATATTATTCTAAAAAACCTTCAAAATTAAAACTATTTTTCCAGACCTGGCACAGTGGCTCACACCTGTAATCCCAACACTTTGGGAGGCCAAGGTGGGCAGATCACGAAGTCAGGAAGTTCGAGACCACCCCAACCAATATGGTAAAACCCCATCTCTACTAAAAATACAAAAATAGCCAGGAAGGGTGGCACATGCCTGTAATCCCAGCTACTCAGGAGACTGAGGCAGGAGAATCACTTGAACCCAGGAGGCGGAGGTTGCAGTGAGCAGAGATCACACCACTGCACTCCAGCCTGGGAAACAGAGTGAGACTGCTTCTCAAAAACAAACAACAAACAAACAAACAAAAAACCTATTTTTTCCTTAATTGCTTAAAATGTACTTTTATGTGTAGTAATCACATTATATATATATATATTCACTTTGTTGAGGACACAATTTATTATAATTAACATGTTGGATGTAGTGATTCTGAAAGGAAAAATGTGTTTAGATTGTAAACATTGCTAAAAATAACTGTATTAAAAATGATATAGTAAACAATAAAGATTATAACTACCCAGTATATTCAACTGAAAGCAAAAATAAATAAATACCAGTAGCAACAAAAATACAACAGCAAAAATTCCTGAGTGCTTGATTTCAAATCCAAGTTGTTTGAATTTGAAGTCTTCTCATGTTTATATTTTAGACTTGTTATGTAAGCTGTGTATATAAAATACTGTATACCCAGAAAACAATATATGTTTTAATTTTCTAATTATCAAAAAAGAAATATTTGTATTACATAGGAAAGTACCAATTCATTTCCTGAAGTGAAAGAATCCCTTATTGTAGCATGATTAAACTATATGTGCCAAAATTTCACAGACTTGTTAAAAATTACATATGTGGAATAAAGTCAAATTCACATTTAGATGGTGGTTTCCTAATGGAGTGGAATAAACACAGGATGTGATGCTTGGAGCCATGGATTTGAGCCTGTAGGTCATCTTCACTGATGATCACTTCCTGGATATTCAGGGGTAGGATAGAGAAGGAGAAAATTTTGCCTAGCTCAGTCTCTGTTTCTCCCTAAGGATCATTGAGAGAATGGATGCCAATGTAATTAAAAACCATGGGGTTATTCCCATGTGGTCATTATTTTTAAAAACCATTTGCTTTCTCATATTTACAAAGAAAAGATTATCCCCATCTATTTTCCAAAGTACAAGATAACATGGGTCAAAAGATCCTAACATATAAATGAGCTAAGATGGTTCCAGTGGTAAATTTCAAGATACTAATTATATTTTTTATTATGCCATCATAAATATGTGACATCTATCTATTATCTATCTGTCTATCTGTCTAGCTATATAAGTTTCTATCTATATGCATCTATACCTATCTAGCTAGCTAGCTGAATGTCTCTCCAAGAGATTTTAAAAAGTAACTTTTCCACTTGCACATAATGTGAGAAATAAATAAAGTAATCAGATACATGGAATGTGGAAACCTTGGTGATCAAAGATAAAGGAAGGGGGATTAGAAGTCCAGATAAAGAAAAATATATCAGGTAGTAGAAAAGAGTTTATGCTATTTAAAATATATATATGTGTGCACACACATCGCTACAAACACACACACACACACATATATATAATTACTGGTGAACCAAAGAAGTACAGTGTTAGACTTAGGATTACATTCTAGTGAGCAATAAGAGAAAAGAAACAAGTGATATAAAGGAAAGTGCTCTAAAAATGTTAAGATTAAAAGGTTAAAGTCATCTACATTTTATTAATCTTAAAAGAGAGGCACCATACAAAGAGAAGGCACGTTTTCATAGGCAGCGTAGTAATAATGACATATTTTGGGAAATTGATGGTATATTTTGAGATAGGCAAGAGATTTGATATATCAGGAAGGAAGAAGCTAGAAGAAGGAGAAATACTATATGAATAGCTTAATGTAGGGATGCAGAAGGTCTTATGTGATAGTCTGTAAGGTTAGTAGTCGTAGTGTGGGCAAAGGAAACCAGTATATGGTTTTATGCAGTGACATCCCAACTTCATATGTGTTAAGATTATTTTTGCCCACCAGACGGGAAATGATTTGCAGTAATCAAAATGATATGTATGAGACCATTAGATGACTATTTCTATAGTTTGGATAATAAATAATGTTCCTAAAACTGATTTTATATGGTGGGATAGAGGGTAACAAAGATATGTGAAGCAGAATGATGCAGATGACTTAAACCACTGGACAGAGGGTAAGAGAGAGATAAATTATTAAATACAACACCTCTACTCCACTGCTAAAAAGAGTAGTTGAAAATCTCATATGATTTAAAGGTGCACATTAGATTTGGTGATATCCCAACATATAATTCCTGCCAAACAAAGACATTCTCGTTTAATTACACTACTAATTCTACAAAAGCCCTGTACAAAACTGTAGTCTCATGCAGGCTTAAGAAGGTAATTTCCCATTTTATAACTACAAAATTTACAGCATTTTTTCATTGAAATTACTGACCTTTGCCATGAGATGTTATAGGGATTAATCAGTACTTTAAAAACAGAGTTAATTTTTAAAAGCTTTTTTTGTTTTAAATGCATCAACTTCTAAGCAAGCACCAGTACAAGAAGTATTGTATGTCCCACATAATGTGGGTGTTCTGACAGTTCAGTCAAGTTAGATTAATTGTAATAAACAAAAATTGTCACTAAAGTTCTCAGTTTATACCATCTAATACTGTGTGAATACATTTTATTTCCTAACATTATAAAACAGCCAAGAGTATAATAAATTACTTACCTAAGCCCTTGGAGCATTTTTGCATAATTTACCAAAACAAATTGATTTTAGTGGAAAAGCTGCTAATTTACATGGGTAGGAAGTGTTTTCCTTGGTGTGATGAATTTAATTTCAATTTCCCTGTTTGCATGAATTCACTCCAGTAATTTATCACTGTTAGATTAAACTACAACTAAGTTTTGCCTGAGTAGGTCCCTAACATTCAATATATATGAATGAAAATAAATTGCCCTCAGAGTATGGCTATGTATTTTATATAGTACATGAGTGTTAAGGTATCTTTTTAACAGAATAAATAATTCTTAAAAATAGAAAAACAATGACATGAATACATTTAAAATTTGAGAAAAGTGGTTTTGTACCCTTACCACACTGGATTTCAGGGTTTTGTTTTGTTCTGTTTTGCGTTTTTAAAAAGAATGAGACACAGATTTATAGGATGCTGAATATGCACCAGCTTTTGCCCTGGGTAATTTACATTTGTCGTATTATTTCTTTTTTCTTTTGGCATTTCTACTCTCATGTGTTGCTAAATAAATAAAGCATAAAATATTTATGACTTAAAACAACCAGCATGCATTATATCACACAGTTTCTAAGGGTCAGAATCTAGGAGGAGCCTGGTCTAGGGTGCCTCACAAGGTCACAGTTAAGCTGTTGGCTCAGGCTGCAGTCATCTCTGTGTTTGATGGAAGCTGAATAATTATCTGCTAAGCTCACTCATGTGGTTGTTGGCAGCTGTCAGTTTCTCACTGACTTTTGGCTGTGGACCTCTGTTCTTTGCCATGTGAACCACTCCCTAGGCAGCCTAAGTGTGCTCAAGACACGGCAAATTGCTTTGCCCATAATGTTTTATCTAAGGGAGAGAACTAGCTAGCAAGACAACATCCAACACAGAAACTACAGTCTTTTATTGTAGTTTCTACTAATCTTGAAAGTGGCACACTATCACTTTTGCTGAATGCTACTGGTCACACACCCCAACATCTTGTACAGTGTGAGAAGAAATTGTACAAAGGTATGTATACTGTGAAGCATTCATAATCTTGAAGTCTAGCTACCATGAGTATCAACTTTATACATTTTACCAGCAAATCTAAAATGTCACAGGTAATATAAGAGTCTGTAAGAAAAAAAAAAAACTTGTCTCTAAACTTGGCAATATCATCGGTGATTCAGAAATTATGATCTCTCAACATGTAAGAACTAGACAATTACCCTAATGTCATAGTCAAAATATATGATAATGCATAACTGTTATCCATGCAACAAACTCTTTTGATCCCAAAGATCTATGAAATTCCCAGAGGCTGTACTTGAAACTTTTTAGTGACACTAGAAAAATATATCATCAATCACCTCTGCTGCAGACAGGGTGGGGCTATGTGTATAAAATTTCTCCAGCCTTTTGAGTTGAGATAGACACAGGATAGGCGTTTGGAGAATGGAAATTGGGTCTCCCGAACTCCAAGTTGGTCCATCTTTTGAGCAATGATAAGGAGAGCACATTTCGATAATTCTGGTGTTAATAAGACTTGGCTCTTGGACTCCTCCATCAGCATGTCAGTAAAGAATGCTTTCAATTTTAGCTGACATATAAGCTGATTACAATGTCGTAAGCACATAATGGGCTTGGATTCAGTAAGAACTTTATGTCAAATTCTTCTTCTCTTCAATTCTCTTGAACTTTACTCCAATGCTGACATTTTTATAAGAAATCTATCATATGTGTTGCAGCTACAGATGTCCATCCCAGGGTCACTGCAGCTATTCAAAAGGTGGTGTAGTGCCAACCACAACTTTTGATTTTATAAGCAATGTTAAAGCTTTCCTTATGTTAAAGTTGACTTCCAATTCCATCTTCTTTGACAACATTCACAACAGCAAAAAAAGTAATAATAACGGCTTTTCCCTTTATGGTATTTATTTATTTATTTATTTATTTTATTTTATTTTTTTGAGACGGAGTTTCGCTCTTGTTACCCAGGCTGGAGTGCAATGGCGCGATCTCGGCTCACCGCAACCTCCGTCTCCTGGGTTCAGGCAATTCTCCTGCCTCAGCCTCCTGAGTAGCTGGGATTACAGGCACGCGCCACCATGCCCAGCTAATTTTTTGTATTTTTAGTAGAGACGGTGTTTCACCATGTTGACCAGGATGGTCTCGATCTCTTGACCTCGTGATCCACCCGCCTCGGCCTCCCAAAGTGCTGGGATTACAGGCTTGAGCCACCGTGCCCGGCCCCCTTTATGGTATTTATTATGTGCCAGGTATTTTTCTAAGTACTTCCCATATAATAATTAATTTACATATCTAAGAGGTAGCTATTCAGATTATTCCTATTCAATAGGAAAAGGAACTGAGATACAGTGAGGTCATTCTGTGCCCCAATTCACACAGCTGGTAAACAGAAGAGACACGATTTAAACTCAAGCGTTTGCCTTCGGAATCCATGCTGGTAACCATAATACTAGGAAAATGTGTCACTAGTCACCTCTGTTGCAGACAGGGTGGGACTATGTGTCTAAAATTTTTCCATCCTTTTAAGAGGAGGTAGACACAGGATAACATGTTGAGAGAATGGAAGCGGGGTCTGCCAAACTGTCGTCTACTACAGTATATTATCTACCATGTAGGCCTCTATTACCCTTGTGTTAGGTTAGCTTTCTTCACATATAAAATAGTGAAAAAAATGCATCCTTTATCCTTTACTTATTTTAGGTCACACAAGTATTGCTTACTTTTAGGTCAAATGGGAACTGCAAACTTTTTTTTTTTTTTTTTTTTTGAGACGGAGTTTCACTCATGTTACCCAGGCTGGAGTGCAATGGCGCGATCTCGGCTCACCGCAACCTCCGCCTCCTGGGTTCAGGCAATTCTCCTGCCTCAGCTTCCTGAGTAGCTGGGATTACAGGCACACGCCACCATGCCCAGCTAATGTTTTGTATTTTTAGTAGAGACGCGGTTTCACCGTGTTGACCAGGATGATCTCGATCTCTTGACCTCGTGATCCACCCGCCTTGGCCTCCCAAAGTGCTGGGATTACAGGCTTGAGCCACCGCGCCCGCCCGCAAGCTTTTTCTTAATTGTAACAGTAGATATAAATTATTCTAAAGTGCTATTATATTAAGAAGATATAGTAAAAATAATAAGTGATAGATGGTTGTAATTCCTTAGTTGCTTACAAAATACATGAGTTTATAGTTGTATCAGATTTAAAATTTTCAATCCAACAAAAAAATATTGTCATGTCTTCTTGCAATTAACTTATGTATACCTCTTCTCTCAAGTGTCAAGCATTTTGGTGTCTACTTGATTAGAGACTAGACCAGTGAGCCATAAGGACTTCTTTTCCTTGAGGAGTTTTTTATCTCATATGCCAGTAACAGGCCAACATGTTTGCTGAGCTCTCATTATAACTGACAGAATAAACCTCCCCATCAAAACAAACATAGCATCACCTCTGCCCATTAAGTAGGTATTGGGAGGCATCTTTAATATCCTTCAAATGTTGAATTAATGGCTTTTGATAATATTATTATTAATTACTGGGGCAAGAGAGAAATTATGGGAATGTGTGTTAAGAACATGTACCAAGATATTGGAAGCTGTAGTTATATATATGCTCCTTGATCCATAGTGTTCGTGTGAATGATCATGCTTTGAAACTGAACAGAGAACCTTCATTCATGGAGTCGATGTCATTAGAGCTAAGATGTGATTAAATACTCAATGGGACAGACCCAGTAAACAGAAATGGTGACACATAACAGCTTTATCTAATTATTACACTCATTCATATGTATTATGGCCTAGAGGTGAATTAATAGTGGCCTTTAACTGATGAAAGAACATTTAGTGAGCTTCAATTTTATGCAGAACACTGCATTGCCAGAACACTTAAAGTATTTCCAACTTGACCAGGCAGGGTGGTTCATGCCTGTAATCCCAGCATTTTGGGAGGCTGTGGTGGGTGGATCACGAGGTCAATCAATCAAGACCATCCTGTCCAACATGGTGAAACCCAGTTTCTACTAAAATACAAAAATTAGCCAGGTGTGGTGGCACGTGTCTGTAATCCCAGTTACTCAGGAGGCTGAGGCAGGAGGATCGCTTGAACCCAGGAGGCAGAGGTTGCAGTGAGCCAAGATTGCACCACTGCACTCCAGTCTGGCGACAGAGCAAGACTCCATCTCAAAATAAAATAAAATAAAATAAAATAAATAGATAGATAAAAATATTTCCAACTATACCAAGACTGATAATTGAAGGATTTACTAATGATTTATTGGTCAGTTGATTGAGACTGAGACTAAAGAAATGCAAAGTTCTTTGGGTATCCATTCAGTCGAAACTTCACTGAGTACTCCTTTCCCCAGCCCTGAAGGCTCAGAGTATAATAAAATATGCAGCTCCTGTCCCAGATGAATGCTCAGAATCTAATAAGGAGACAAACATATATGCATTTAATAGGTTTTAAATGTCTGATGCGGGAGGAATTCGTAAACCAGACTCAACTTTAAGAGAAAAGCCATCATGGGTGTAACTACTTTCAATTATACCCTCAGTTCCAAACATAAAGAAGGTGCTCAGTGAACAATTATTCAATGAAAGGATTAACAAATGCGTAAAAAGAAGGAGTAGATATTGTATTATTGAAGCACAGATGAGGGTATTTATATTAGGGACAGTCAGAGAAGATACGTAAGAGAAGGGTGATGGTGATGATGCCTTGGTAGAGAAGGAAAGATGCAATGAGGAAGGGTGGAGAAAGTAACTGATATGGTTAGGCTCTGTGTCCCCACGCAGTTCACATCATGAAGATTGTAATCCCTACAATCTTCATAATCTCCAAGTGTCAAAGTGGGACCAGGTGGAGGTAATTGGATCATGGGTGAGATTTTCCTCACACTGTTCTCATGATAGTGAGTTCTCATGAGATCTGATTTTTTTATAAAGGACTCTTTCCTCCTTGCTCTGGACTCTTCTCTCTCCTGTTGCCATGTAAGAAGGTCCAGGTTTGCTTCCCCTGTGAAGATGTGACTTCTGCCATGATTGTAAGTTTTCTGAGGCCTCCCCAGCCATGAAGAACTATGAGTCAATTAAACTTCTTTTCTTTATTAAATTATCCAGTATCAGGTGATTCTTTATAGCGGTGTGAGAGAATGGACTAATAAAATAATTAAGGCTGAGAAAATGCATGTCCTGGGACACACAGATGAGCAAGCCCTGACAAATTTAAGAAATGGAATGCATTCCAGAAATTAGTATTTCTATCCCAGGCTGAAAATAATGGAATAGGTATCCCTAATGAAGACAAGCCGAAATAAATAAAAATCCATACATAATGACTAACATTCACTATTAATGAAAGGGTTCATTTTATGAGGTTACAAACAGACAGCCATATCATTTTGTAATCAGAGGGTAAATAATTTCTATTTCTCATTCAGTTAACCCTCATTAAATTCATATAGGACACACATTTCAGGATGATCTTCACTGATGAGAAAAAGGCTGGGCAACTATGGTAATGTTTAAACTTGTCATCAACAATTTTTAAAATGTAAGGTCAAAAACACATTTCTGTAGTCATTTGCATAATTACAGAATCACTTTATTCCTACTGAATATATTGTTCAATGAATATTTAAATATTTCCTCAAAACAATACCTAATGCAATCTGTATCAATAATATGTCTTAGACACTTAGCAATAAAGGTGTCACACAAAGGAACTTTAAATTGCTAACATCTATAATATGCCTATTAAGTTTCAAAGGGATTGGGGGAATGGACCATAAAAGATGAATAATGAAAGGTTTAGAGTGATAAAGAAATCACAATTTGGGGGCATATGTGCAGGGGTTGAGGATAGCACTACAAAGCAAATTAATGGCAATGTGTTATAATAACTGATAATACCAATGAATGTGTAAAGAGCTAATGTCATAAAGAGTGAGCAACAAATGATCCCTAAAAATATCAGGGGAAACTTCACAGAAAAAAAATTATAATTAGTGAAAATGATGATTAAAATTTCAAGATGCAGAGGAGGAAAGGGACTTCACCATAAAAGGCTATCACTTGTACTTAGGATAAAGTCAGAGAAATAGGGATATTCAAGGGGAGTTAGTAATACAGCTCAGGTGAACTATGGGGTGTTAAGATGTCTGAGAACAAGCAGAAAAATACATTAGCATTTGTGGTATGTATTTATCTGCCTGTAATAGCTTAGATAAGGTAAACAAAATGAGTGGTTTAAGTAGGTTCTTCTAGCCCTCCAAGTTTTTCAGTATCTTACATGTCTGCTTGTTGTCAGTATCTAGACAGAATGATACATTCACTCTCCCAAAATTAAATCAAAATGGTTGGATTGGCACTGAAGTAGAGATGGTAGAGCAGTTGGCTCTAGTCCTCATAGACAAAAGTGTCTAGGTCACAGACAGTGAATGTGCTGGCTATTGGTATTAGCCATATTAGCTTCCTTTAAGAAGAGCACTGCACCTGTAATCCCAGCACTTTAGGAGGCCGACGCAGGTAGATCACTAGGTCAAGAGATCAAGACCACCCTGGCCAACATGGTGAAACCCCATCTCTACTAAAAATACAAAAATTAGCCCTGCATTTGGCATGTGCCTGTAGTCCTAGCTACTTGGGAGGCTGAGGCTGAAGAATCGCTTGAGCCCGGGAGGCCGAGGTTGCAGTGAGCTGAGACTGTAGCCTGGCAACACAGCAAGACTCCGTCTCAAAAAAAAAAAGAAGAGCACTGCATTTCTCCAAGAGACATTACATGCTGATATTGAAAAAAAAAAATCAAATTTCCTAGCATTTTTTTGGTTTGAGATATGACCTCTGTTGAGCTTATCCACAAGAGTGGAAATTATGTCTGTACAAAACCAAAAGTTTGTTGCATAACTTCTGCAACACAAGTAAAATACAAACAGTTTTTTAAAAGCAGTCAACTCAATCAAAACCTACTACTTCACAATCAATAGCTTATTTGAAGCCACATTAACATTTAAATATGGTTAAGGCTCACATTTGCTAGTATTTTTTATATAGATAACTAAACATGAAAATGTTTGGGACAAATTTCTAAGTAAAAATAACTGTGTGCAATAACTTAATCTGCACAAGACTTCTGCATCTATACATAATGAGAGGGATACTTGCAGAATGCTGTGTTTATTTAGCTTTGGCCTTATAAATAAATAATAATTTGCATATTTCTCTCAATTAAGTATTATACTGACATACTTAATTAGAGCTATAAAGGGCACTGACAATATTTCATTCCCTTAATGAAAGAGGAGACATATTATGCAGTTCAGAATGTCTCTGTATTTAATTTTCCTGGCTTTTTTTTTTACTGCTCAAACTGTGCTCCTTCGACAAATGTTGTCAATTAAGATGAAAAGAAGGAAAATTAAAGTCGCTCTTGAAAATGCACTTGTGTTTGTTTGTGAAATCTGTGTACATTCAGAAAGTTGTGATTTGCATATTTCATGTGTAATTAAACCAGAAAAAATGAACACTGGAAAAGCTAGGGCAGTTTCACCCTCTTGTCAGTGTTTTCTTTGTTATTATTGTGGATTCATGTCTAAAGACCTCGTCTCTTCTTCAAAAGCATTATACTCATTTTTTTCTCAGACAAATACTTTAAGGATTCCTTTAAATTCCCACTGCATATATTTGAATATATTTAAGGGTGTATGTAATGTAGCACTGTGGGGACCACGGATGCTGCGATAAACGCAGTCTAACAAAATATACGCTGGATTTGGTTTCCTGAAAGATGAGTTTGAATCACAGTGCTTCCAGTATATTTATGAAAGGTTCACATAAGCCACAATTATACCATTAATAAAATGCAAATAGCGGCACATATTCCACTGACTGTATTATAAAATAGAAAATGCCAAACACTTCATGTACATGTAAACACCTTGTAAACTGTTACACATCAAACAAATAGAATAAAAATATTTTTTGGCACTGAGTTGTCCTGAAATGCAAGAAGAAAGAAAAAAATTAATGGCTCCTGCCCCAAAGAGACTTAGCAGTCTAGTGAGAAAGACAAATTTGTAACCCACCCCACTGCAAGTTGAATGGAATGTGTAATACATTAGAGGAATAAAGCAAATATATAAATATGGCAAATCTGCCTACAATTCATTTTGCTTCTGTGAGAGGACTTCTTAGAATAAGACTATTGGGAATAGATCAAGACCAAAAGAATAAAAATATATTTCCAACAAAGAACCAAGAACATTTTCAAGGGGTTAACCTTTGATCCCAACACTGAAGAAAATGTTTGATTTTAATATTTCCAGAGAAATACATGGGCCGAGTCACCTGCCAATGATCCAAGTTTCATTATCAGTGAGTTTCCACATACATAGCCAGGCTACTTCTGGTTCCATGTCAGCTCTTGTTTGAACTTCCGTGAGTGGTCAGCTGGAAAACATTTTTAATGAGCTTCACCAAGAAAGAGCTTCACCAACTTAGATGATGACCTCTTTCTCACTCTTTCTTTCTCCCTCCTCCTTTATCCCTCCTTCCCATCAACCACTGACAACCACTAATCTTTTTACTGTCTCTTTATTTGTCTTTTACAAAATTTGATATAGTTGAATCATACAATATATAGGCTTTTCAGCTTGGTTTACTTTCCTTAGTAATATGCATTTAAATTTCCTCCATGTATTTTTATGGGTTGATAACTCACTTATTTTTAGTAGAGAATAATATTCCCTCCTCTGGATATACCAGAGCTTATTAATCCATTCACCTAGTGAAGCACATCTTAGGTGCTTTCAAGTTGTGGAAATTATGAATAAACCATATAAAATAAAGACATCAATTTTCATATTTTAGTATAGACATGTTTTCAACTTCTTTGGGTAAATATCAAGGAGCTCAGTTGCTAGATTATCTGGTAAGACTATGTTTAGTTTTAAAGGGAACTCTCAAATTGTCTCCAAGGTGGCTGTAACATTTTATATTCCCACCGTCAAGAAATGAAAGTTCCTATTGCTCCACATCCTCATCAGCATTTGTTGTTGTCAGATATGTAGTGAAATCTCAGTGTTGTTTAGATTTGCATTTCCCTGATGATGTATGATGTGAATTATCTTTTTCTATGTTTATCATGACCGTATCTTCTGTGCTAAGGTGTTTGTTCAGGTTTTGACCTACTTTTTATTTGAGTTGTTTTCTTACTGTTTAAGAGTTCTTTGTTTTTACAACAGTCTGTTATCAGATGAATCTTTTGCAAATGTATTCTCCCTGTGCTTGGCTTGTCTTTTTATTCTCTTCCTGGTGACACATAGTGCAGAAACTTTTAATTTTAATAAAGCTCAGCTTATCAATTACTGCTTTCATCAATCATGAAAGAACATAAAAGAGAAGTAACATCTGACCCAGCAATCCCATTACTGGGTATATATCCTAAAGAAAATAAATCATTCTATCAAAAAGGCAAATGTACTTATATGTTGATTATAGCACTTATCACAATAACAAAGAGGTAGAATCAACCCAGGTGTCCATCACCTGTAGATAGGATAAATAAAATGTGATACATATACACCATGGAATACTATAGAGCCATAAAAAGAAAGAAAACAATTCCTTTGCAGCAATATCAATGCAGCTGGAGACCATTATCCAAAGTGAGTTAACACAGGAACAGAAAACCAAATACTGCATGTGCTCACTGATAAATGAGAGCTAAATACTGGGTATTCATAGACATAGAGATGGCAACAATAGACACTGGGGCATACAAGAGGGTGAAGGGAGAGTGGAGGGAAAATGTTGAATAACTAATTATTGGGTCCTGTGCTCATTATTTGTGTGACATAATCAATTATACCACAAGCCTCAGCATCATGCATTATGCCCATGTAACATGACTGCACATATATCCCCTGCATCTAAAATACAAGTTCTAATTATATATTTTTTAAGTCATGATCAAGCCAAAAGACATCTGGATTTTCTCCTGTATTTCCTAGAACTATTGCAGTTTTGCATTCTATAATTATGTTTGTAATGCATCATGAGATTTGTATGAGTATGCTTCTGAAGGGTCTTAGATCTATGTCTTGACAAATGTTTTTAAGGTAGATGTCTAGTTGTTCCAGCAGCATCTCTTGAAAAGGTTATCTTTTCTCCATTGTGTCACATTTGTTCCTTCGTGACAGTTCAGCTAACAATATTTTTGTAGGTATATTGCTAGTCTCTATTATGTTCCATTTATCTATGTGTCTGTTCTTTTTCCAGTACCACAGCATCTTGATTATTGTAGCTTAAAGTAAGTCTTAAAATCTAGCTGAGTCAGTTCTCCAATTTTGCTCTTCTCTTTCAATATCTTTTGACCCTAGGTTTTTTGCTTCTCCATGAAAATATCGTGCTCACTCTAATGTCCAAAAAAATAGCTGCTCCAATGTTGATTTGAACTCCATTGAACCTAAAAATCAAGTTGGGAAAAACTGATGTATTAACAATGTTGCATTTTCTCATTCATGAATATGGAATACATAGATTCTGTAGAACTATTTTAAGGTCTCCATCTTTTTACTGAGGCTTTTCTTCTATACTGTGAATTTTTTATGTGTTTCTCACTCTCCACTTCTGCCCCTTAGGTGGTGTGCTGATTCATGTGCATTGCTATAAAGAAAATCCTGAGACTTGGTTATTTATAAAGAAAAAAAGATTTATTTTGGCTTACAGTTCTACAGGCTGTACAGGAAATATGGTGCTGGCATTGGCTTCTGGTGAGGGCCTTTGAAAGCTTAGAATCATGGTAGAGGATGAGAGAAAGCCAATGTGTCATATGGAGAGAGTGGAACAAGAGAGAGAGGCAGAGGTGTCAGGCTGTTTAAAACAACCAGCTCTCACATGACCTCAATACTGCAGGGAGGGCACCAGACCATTCACGACACATTCACTCCCATTGCCCAAACACCTCCTATCAAGACTGACCTCTAACATTGTGGATTACATTTCAACATGAGATTTGGAAGGACAAACATCCAAACACTCTCAGTTGGACAAGATGACTAGTGTGAACTTGAGTTGGGAGTTTCCCTTCCACCAAGCCAGTTAGAATTTGATAAAATCCCAGCACGGTGGACTCTGGTAAAATAGTTTCTCTTAAGGGCAGACCTTATCAAGAGGAAGAGTGATCTGGCTTATGCCAAAATAGTTTACTTTCTTCTTCCTCTGCTAGAATCACAAGGGAATTTTTCTTCAATATTTATTATGGGAACCTGATTGAGCTCCTGGACATACGTTTCACAAAAGTGTGGAGATTCCTCTGAAGGTTTTAATGCTCAGAATTTCCCACACAGAGACCCCAGTAATGCATCAATTATAGTTTCGTCTTTTCTACAATGGCATTGGTTCCCTCGGAATTTTCAGCTCCTGGGTTTCTGTATCAGTATATAGAAAGTTTCCTTATCTAATCTATCTCTTTCATTTTTAGGGGAGTGGTTTTCCACTTGACCTGAATTTTCTCACAGATCTGAGAAGAGCAGTTGATTTTTCAGTTTGTTCAGCTTTTACTTATTTAGGGACGGAGTGGTGAGTATCAAGCTCCTTACATGGAAAAGCAGGGCCTAGAAGTCCACTAATCATCTTTTAAGGTCTATTTGATGTGGTTTGCATTTCTATTCCTACCCAAATCTCATGTTGAATTGTAATCCCCAGTGTTGGAGGAGGGGCCTGGTGATAGATGACTGGATCATAGGGGTGGATTTCCTCCTTGCTGTTCTGATAGTGAGTAAGTTCTCATAAGATCTGGTTGTTTAAAAGTGTGTGGCACCTCCCTCATCTCTCTCTTCCTCCTTCTCCAGCTATGTAAGCTGTACCTGCTTTGCCTATGCCTTCTACCATTATTGTAAGTTTGCTGAGGTCTCAGAATCATAAGCCTGTACAGCCTGGAGAACTTGAAGTCAATTAAACCTCTTTTCTTTATAAACCACTCAGTTTCAGGTATTTCTTTATAGAAGTGCGAGAAGAGACTAATACAAAGTTCTCATTTTTATAAAAGAGTGGGATGAGGCAATTATTGACTTACTGAATATAAAAATGTTTTATCTTCTTTCAATTCATATGCTTTTTTTTTTTTTTTTTTTTGAGATGGAGTTTCGCTCTTGTTACCCGGGCTGGAGTGCAATGGCTTGATCTCGGCTCACCGCAACCTCCTCCTCCTGGGTTCAGGCAATTCTCCTGACTCAGCCTCCCGAGTAGCTGGGATTACAGGCACGCACTACCATGCCCAGCTAATGTTTTGTATTTTTAGTAGAGATGGGGTTTCACCTGTTGACCAGGATGGTCTCGATCCCCTGACCTTGTGATCCACCAGCCTCGGCCTCCCAAAGTGCTGGGATTACAGGCGTGAGCCACCGCGCCCGGCCCATGTGCATTTTTTTTTTTTAAAGGCCATCAAGTCCTTAGGACAAAAATACAGTACTTATTAGATATTTCAGCCCAACTATTCAGTAATCTAAATTCTTATGTATTTCTTTTGACATAGGGACACCATGAGATTTCTGACAAAGTGCATTAAAACTGAGAAATTTTGGTAACCTGTGAACGCCACTCTGAGTTTCCTAAGGTAGGTAAATGTAAGTTCAAACTCTGGGCTTCCAGTGTCAAGTTGTATCAATAGATATGTAACTGTCTTTTTTTGTTGTTGTTCTATCATTTTCCTTTTTTATTTGAGAGAGTCTTGCTCCGTTGCCAGGCACCAGCCTAGAGTGCAGTGGCGCGATCTCCGCTCACTGCAACCTTCGCCGCCCGGGTTCAAGCAATTCTCCTGCCTCAGCCTCCTTAGTAACTGGGATTACAGGCGTTTGCCACCATGCCCAGCTCATTTTTGTATTTTAGTAGAGACGGGATTTCACCATGTTGGCCAGGATGGTCTCCATCTCTTGACCTCGTGATCCGCCAGCCTTGGCCTCCCAAATTGCTGGGATTATAGGCATGAGCCACTGCACCTGATCCATCGTTTTGCTTTTATACTTACACATAAGTCCACAAGTCTTCATGAGTGGTGACCAAAGGGAATATGACACAACTGAGCAAACCTTGGCCAGTAGTAAGTGGCAGGTGGGATAGAGCCATGCAGGTAGATTCCTGCTCATTTATCTCTTTTCTGGATCACTCTAAGGTGCCTTTTTCTTGTAGTCCTTTGAGATAAATTTCTGCAGACCACATAAGCACATTCAGTAATGGAATGGCTGTGTTTTCTTGAAGCTCTCAGCTTCATAGCTTTCCTTGACTCAGTTTTCATTCTCATCACCATTACTGTCCTGGTTTTTAATCTTATCAATATGATGTCAGCACTGTAAAATTTTCTTCAGTGTCAATTTCTAAATAAGTGAGACTAACAGGGTATCATCATCTATTTCAACCATCAAAAATATTAATTGATAGTCATCATGTGAATTAATGCATAGTTATTTGAATATAGGTCCTTAGAAATATCTAGATAAAGGAGTTTAAATATTGAAAAATGAAATATCAGTTCCTGGAATGTTTCCTAAGATGTCCGCACATGAGCACACTGACAAATTTTAGTAATATTAAGCTATGTTCTAAGATATCTCCATTTTATTTTTCTGAAAATCTTGCCAATATAGTCACTATTTGGCTATTTGATTTAAAATTAGTTATCAAAATAATTTTATCCATGTGATGTTAAAAAGGAGTCACATTTTCGTCTTGTTGGTATCAGAAATGTCCAATGGAATCAAAGCAGGAAAGCACCTAGCTTTTGTTTTATGTCCATTTCAGATACCAATGTAGGCACTATAGTATGTTATTACTTTTGATACTCACTTATCACTGATGAAATACGTACTAAGATTCTTGTTTTATAGAGAACTGCACTGAGGTCAGAGTTGGTAAGTTGCACAATCTCAAAACTAGAAATTGAGCAATTTGGTTTTATAGCTGGGTTCATCTATTTCAAAACAGGGTTTAAAAATGAGCACTTTGGGGGATTATCTAAAAGTTACAGCCTTTAAATTGCTAATAATCTGCTTACACAATTGTTTCTAATAATGAACTCTAAATGATAAATTAGCTCATTCATTAAATGCGGGTT
This sequence comes from Sapajus apella, assembly GCF_009761245.1. Taxonomy (NCBI): domain Eukaryota; kingdom Metazoa; phylum Chordata; class Mammalia; order Primates; family Cebidae; genus Sapajus; species Sapajus apella. The sequence goes on along the minus strand of NW_022436955.1, from coordinate 7,014,216 downwards.
TGTTCTGCCACACAGGGTAAAAAAGGGACAGATGCCTCTCCTTATTCATTGCTCTCACAAAGTTTCTTCACACTGAGCATTCCCACTGACTTCTGAGACACTGAACACTGAAAGCATTAAAAGGACATGATCAGATCTTGCTTTTACCCCCCGTTGGGCTCATCTGAACCCACTTGAAGCTCCTGGGGATTCAATATGAGCTCAGAGTTCAGTTCAACTTCACTAAGAGAAAGAATGTGCTAAGAATTTGGATTCCATAAAGGGTTCTTTCCCTATGTCTTCCCATTAGTGTTCATTTACTTAAAAGTTTAAAGTCAATATTTTTGAGCTTGAACCTTCAATCGTCAATTTCTTTTTTCTAGTCTTTTCTTTAATCTAAACACCCATCTGAACTGTTGTGCTATTGCAACAGCATCTATCCACAGTTCTTTTAGAAATCTATTTGGTTAATGACTCCGATTCAAAAGTTATGCTGTTAACAACGACTGATATTTTCCTTTTCAAATCTCAGCTTTCAGATATATTTAAATAGAAACCTTTGATTTCCCAAATGACAATAAAAATTCTCTTTACAAATATCAACTGGACTTTCAGTTTTGTTAGCTAAACTATTATAGTGTGTGTCACCGAAGTCATCAGCACAGTGTTTGAAATTCATACTCTTTGGGTTGTCAAAGGTGTCAACATGGAATTATTGTAGATAACATTCAATAAACTGATACACATTCCTTTTGATTTATCATATAAATCACATTGACCATCCTCTATAAGAGGTATAGATTCTCTGTCACTGCTCCTCTCTCATATTATTTTTTTCCTAACTATAAATCTTCCCTTTTCTGCCTTTGAATTCTGGATATGGTGACACCAGGATAAAACAGATGAGTTTTTTTCTTGTGATTAGCACATTGATAAATAGTAGCTATGACAAGTTTCATAAAAAAATTAGCTGCTTTATGTATGCACATGTGTCTCGATGATTATCATATCTATATGGTTCCCTTCTTTCACTTATTTTCTCCTCAGCCATAGACACTGTGCAGATATGAACCATTAAGAAGGATGAATGCTTCTTTTTTTTAAAGGCAAAACAGCCTAAGAGGAAAGCAGCGTGAATTTAAACCAAAATGAAACTTACCCTTACCACCTCTACCTTGCAGAATTTCATTAAGAAAAATGATCTAGAGGGCTTAAAAGAGAAATGATATTACTAAAATTAGCAATACATGTTTTAGGCTCTTAAAAACCTACGTCTGCTGAGATGTGGTCAACCTGATTGTCAGGCCATTGAGGAAGTAAAGGAACAACAAGGAAAGAAAGCACCGAGGGTGGGATCATGGAGACCTTGGAATTTATCCCTTGTGGTATTTTTCCAAAGATTATACAGAACCTCTGGTGACCTCAGGAGCAGGTGCAGTTTGCTCCAACACTGAAAACATTAAGAGTAGGGAGAAACTTAAACAAATTTACAAGAAAAAAAAAACATTAAAAAGTGGGCAAAGGATATGACAGACACTTCTCAAAAGAAGACATACGTGTGGCCAACAAACATATGAAAAGTAGCTCAACATCACTGATCTTTAGATAAATGCAAATCAAAACCACAATGAGATACCATCTTACACCAGTCAGAATCATGATTATTAAAAAGTCAAGAAACAACAGATGCTGGTGAGGTTGCAGAGAAATAGGGACACTTTTACACTGTTGGTGGGAAAGTATATTAGTTCAACCATGGTGGAAGACAGTGTAGTGATTCCTCAAAGACTAGAACTGGGAATACCATTTGGCCCAACAATCTCATTACTGAGTATGTACCCAAAGGAATATAAATTATTCTGTTACAAAGATACCTGCATGAATATGTTCATTGCAGCACTATTCCCAATCACAAAGACAGGGAACCAGCCCAATCAGTCAATAATAGACTGGCTAAAGAAAATGTGGTATATATACACCACAGGATACTATGCAACTGTAAAGAGGAATGAGATCATTTCCTTTGCAGGGACATGGATGAAGCTGGAAGCCATTATCCTCAGCTTACTAATGCAGGAAGAGAAAGCCAAACACCGTATGTTCTCGCTTATAAGTGGAAACTGAACAATGAGAACACATGGACAAATGGAAGGGAACAACTCTTACTGGGGCCTGTCAGGGGAGCCTGGTGGGGGCAGCATTAGGGAAAGAGCTGATGCATGCTGGGTTAATACTTTCACAGTGGGTTTACAGGTGCAGCAAACTATCATGGCACACGTTTACCTATGTAATAAACCTGCACATCCTGCACACGTGCCCCAAATCTAAAAATACTAATAAATAAATAAATTTAAAAAACAGTAGCAGGCTAAATAATTATTTGGTGACAGACAAAGACTGTATGTGTGTGTGTGTGTGTGTGTGTGTGTGTGTGTGTGTGAAGAAGGTGATAAAAATGGGTAAAATGAAAGTTTGCCTACAGTGTTATCCCTAAAAAAAATAATATAGAGCCCAATTACTTTAGACCTTGTATTTGTTGGAGAGTATCTTTAAAATCATTTTTAAATATAGAAAAAAATCTAGCACCCAGGAAATAAGACAAAAACTGAGCATCACATATTTTAAGTAAAAATGAGCATCACCATATCACATACCTAACTCCACATTTCCCTTACTTGCCTCAGATAGACTTATTTATCTTTATATTTCTGTTCATCAAAACTTTTGTAGTTACAAACATCAGGCAAACATGGAGATAGAAAGATGATCACTCATTATTTCTTAAGTCACCAATAATGTAAATAAGGCAGACCTGTAATGATTCAGAATAGTTTGATTGAGTAATATGTAGGTTATTACAGAAGCAGGGTGCACGATCTCATGTTTGAGATCAGATATGTTGGTGATGTGCTTGTTTAGATTTGGTTTTGCAAAGTAAACATTTTTTTTTCCTACCAAGTTTAATTTGGTACTAGTTTGCTTACATGAATAGGATTGGCCAAAAATGAACAGTCTTTCATTTGATTACTACCATTTTAAGGACTTTTAAGTAACCAAAACAGGTTTTAGTACCTTAGCAATGTTAATACATAGATATTGTAGGAGGAAAATGTTCTTTTTTTCTTGGAATGTTAAAAAGAGAAGTACTGAAGTTGGAGCTGACAATGGCATTCTTAATGAAATCCAGACAATTTCTTTCAGAATACAAAAATTAAAGGATCAAAGAGATATGTAAAGTAGAGAGAAAGAAATAAAAGAAGAAAGAAAACTCATACCAAACCATATCTGGTTTTCCCATTGCTATAAAGTCAATAATTACTCCATTTTCCTCGTACATTGAGTTGAGTATCAGTCATTAACAATCACAAGTATTCTGGCTGTTAAAACATTGACACATTATTATTAACTAAAGTCTAGACTTTCTCTGGATGTCACAAGTTTTCTACCAGTGTCTTTTTCTGTTCCAGAATCCAATCCAGACTACTATATTATAATAATTGAGATTTTAAAGAATACTACAAAATATGTTCATACCATACAGATACAAGATATAGCAAATTATTATTACAAACCCCACTCATATCCAAAATCTCAGGTTCCTTTAATCACAGAAATATGAGCTTTCAATGCAAAATTAACTGATGTTTGTCAAAGTTATGAGCATATACATACAATTTACAAATATTGTCAAACAATTCAAATGTCTACTAATAATTTGTTAGTGTTATCAATTCAAGTCTGTTGCCATTGGAAATACTTTCTTGAATATTTAACATTACATTATCAAGCATGAGAAAGTGTGAGAAACCACTTTAGCAAACTTTCTTCAGTTCATGATAGAACCTCATAACTCAGGTCTTAACATAGGAATGGATTTAAATTTGCAGTCATTAAGGCATGTCTCCATTTCATATCAGGGTTTTAATTTCATATTTGTCATTTAGGAAAACTGATTTGCATTTTAATGGGAAAATCGCTAGGCAAACTTTTGGAACATTTCACCTGGAGGTTGACAGGAAAGTCAAAAGAAGTGAGTTTATAACTTAAAAAATAAATTATTTGTACTCTATAATTGTTTAAGTTTTCAAATTAGACACTCTATTGAAAATTAAACCAGTTTTGAAATCTCTTCTGTGTGTAAAAAGCATTATAAAGCACTCAATTTTCAAAAAGTGGTAGGTGGTTACTTTTCCAAACTAATAAAGATATATGCTTTATTCAAGTTTAAAATTCATGTAAGTCTTTTCTATCAGTATCACAGACTATATCAAAAATTGACTTTGTCTCTTATTTTAATAAACATACTTTTTAAAATTATTTTTCCTACAACCTTGTGTATGTGTTGTGTTTCACATCAAGACTTCAAGAGAATTCCTGTTGTGCAAGTATGTATTTATTGGCATAATTTATTTTTTTCATTACAGTGAGAAATATTTTAGCAACAATAAGAAATGTAACAAAGGTAGTTTCAAATAAGTCGTATATAAAACTATTGATCAATTTTCTAAAGTAATTGTCTAATACCACTGAAAACATTGGGTTTTAACATTCATTAGGAGAAAATTTGTCATCAGTTTAAAACTAGAAATTAAAAATTCCTTTAAATATCTACAGTAAGATGTTTTGAAAGAACCTCAGGTACTTGGATACATTATTTATATTTTTCTGTTTCCCCTTAATATCTATATCTTAAGTCAATCATAATTTTTTTACATTTTTCTATTATACTTTTAATTCTGGGATATATGTGCAGGATGTGCAGGTTTGTTACGTAGATATATATGTGCCATGGTGGTTTGCTGCTCCCATTACTTGTCATTTACATTTCTTCTAATACTATCCCTCCCCTTATCCCCAACCCCTGACAGGCCAGGGTGTGTTATGTTCCTCTCCCTATGTGCATGTGTTCTCATTTTTCAACTCCCACTTATAAGTGACAACATGGAGTGTTTGGTTTTCTGTCCCTGTGTTAGTTTGCTAAGAATGATGGTTTTCAGGTTCATCCATGTCCCTACAAAGGACATGAACTCATCCTTTTTAATGGCTGCATAGTATTCTATGGTGCATATGTGTCACATTTTCTTTATCCACTCTATCATTGATGGGCACTTGGGCTGGTTCCAAGTCTTTACTATTGTAAACAGTGCTGCAATAAACATACATCTGCATATGTCTTTATAGTAGAATGATTTATAATCCTTTGGGTATATACCCAGTAATGGGATTGCTGGGTCAAATGATATTTCTGGTTCTAGATCCTTGAGGAATCACCACAATGTCTTCCACAATGATTGAACTAATTTACACTCCCACCAACAGTGTAAAAGCATTCCTATTTCTCCACATCCTCTCTAGCATCTGTCGTTTTCTGATTTCTTAATGTTTGCCTTTCTAACTGATGTGAGATGGTAACTCATTGTGGTTTTAATTTGCATTTCTCTAATGACCTCATTTCTCTAAAAAAACCTCATCTCAGTAATGATGAGGTTTTTTTCATATGTTTGTTGGCATCATAAATGTCTTCTTTTGAGAAGTATCTGCTCATACCTTTCAACTACTTTTTGATGGGATTCTTTGTTTTTTTCTTATAAATTTGTTTACATTATTTGTAGATTCTGGACATTAGCCCTTTGTCAGATAGATAGATTGCAAAATTTTTCTCCCATTCAGTGGGTTGCCTGTTCACTCTCATGATAGTTTCTTTTGCTGTGCATAGATTATCTGGCATGATAGATGTGAAGTGCCTAGTATGGCTCCTGGCAAGCATTTAATTAACAGAAATTATGTTTACATGTTTCTCCACTGTGTGAATATTGCTTATTAGGTCAACTGCATGTATTACTTCAGGTCCAAGAGATATAAAGGACTCTAGTTCATTCTTAATCTTGACATGACGATCTGTACATTTTCTGCTTTTTTGCTATATACATATTGTTCCAATAATGTTTTATTATAGCATTGCCCCTCTGATACAGCATACAGTTTAAGGACATGTTTTACATTTAGTTGTGTAATATCTTTAGACTTCTTTTAATCTGGAAGTGATTCTCAACACTGCTGCACCATTCATGACACTGACACTTTGAAAACTACAGGTCAATTATCTTACAGACTATTCTTCAGGTTTGCAGCTGTCTGGTGCTAACAGGGATGAGATTCAAGTTATGGATCCCTCACCATCTTATGGTACAAATGAGGCAGAATCCTTTCTCATGTATTACACACATCCAGTAGTATGTGGTATCTGGCTGTCACTCAAAATAACATTTATCTTGATCCCCCAAGTCATGGTCAGACTACTCCACTGAATACATGTATATTTGCCTTTCCACATAATAAGCGACCTCCAGATAAACTTTTTGACAGGAGGCCATAATGCCATTACCAACCCTCACTCCCATGACAATTATCTGGAACAGTTTTAACCATGAGAATTGCAAAGTAGCAATTTTCCACCTCCACCTCTCCTATCACCTTGAAGAGTTGAAATGCCACTGTCAGAACATGTTCTCTCTTTTTCATTGTTTCCTTTCTTATATACAATTTATCTATTGATCTTTATATCTATCTGCTTATTGTCAAAGCAAAATCGCACATTCCCATTTTACTTGAGGTTAAAATCCATCATCTTTATCTATTTTGATAATAAAATTATTCAGATTTGGCTACAGAAGCCCATTCAAGGCATCTCTTGTGTCTTTTTGTTATGTCCCCATCATTTTGGGATCTGCTGGCATAACTAGATGTCCCAGGCTGGTTTTGCACTTTCATTGTCCAGGGTCTAGAATCTGTTAGGTCTTGAGAATTTCTGGTTTCTTTCCGTAGTGATTGGTTCTTAGAAACCAAGTGCTGAAAACTAGATTTGCTCTTTACTACTAGAATTAATGTTGTTTCTAAGCCACTTCAGTGGCTAGGAAAAAATATACAATATATATAATATAAGTACATATGTAATATACACACATACACAAAATCATCATTTTATATATTTGTAGACACAGGTATTTTCTTCTCCGGTAAGAACCACAGCCTAACAGCAACAATGCTTTAGCTCATTAGTTCAGTTGTACAGTACTTGAAGGAGTTTCAAAATTTCTATATCCCCCAAATGACAAAAATTAAGCATACTAAGAAAAGGGAAAGTTTTAAAAAATTCATTCTTAAAAGTGGATATTTTTCTCATTCTTTTTTGCTTTGTTCCCTCTTTCACATGTACCCCAAAACCTAAAATGCAATAAAATAAATAAATAAATGGGGAAAATAAATAAATAAATAAATAAAAATAAAAATACAAAAAAATAAATAAATAAACAAAAGGCAGCATACAATATATAATTTTGAGCACTTTTCCTTCTCAGTTAAACAACATATTTTAGAAGTCATTTTATATTAGTAAACTGTACTACATGGCTACACGGTGTATAATACGTCGTGTGTAGAAATAATTTGTTCATCATCTTTCTTATGTTTGGGCATTTAGGTTATTTTAGTGTGTTGCATTCACATGTAATACTGAAGACAATAACCTTGTATATTGTATAATTATTTTGTATTGCTGCCAGTGTGTCTTCAGGATAAATTCTTAGACATTAGATTGTGTGGGCAAAGGATAAATGAACAGATAGCTTTGTTAAATGCTGACAAACTCTTCCTATAAGTGTTTTACTCTTTTTCATGTAAAACATGTGGGAGAACAGTGCAGGTTCTCTACAGTCTAGACAAGACAGTATATTGTCAAGCTTTGGAGTTTGGCCAAGCCAATGGGTGAGATGTGATATATCAATGTCTTAATTTGCATTTCTCTTATTACATGTGGTGTTTTATCATGTATTCATGCGTTCAATGCTCATTTTAATATCTTTCTTTGAGATTTGTGTTACTGGCCCACTTTTCTATATGATTTGTGAGCTATTGATTTCTTAGTATTTAAGTGTTCTTTATATATTATGGTTACTTTGTCTTTGTCATTGTGTTCATTTTTTCCCAAGTTATTAAACTGCTGCTCCTTCCTTCCCACCACCTTCCCCTCATCCTCTTAGGTCTCTGATTCATTTAGGGTTTCTTCTAGTGTATAATGTAGGGGATTGATTGAATTTAATTATTTTTCTAATTGCTCTCTAGTTTCCCTAGCCCTGTTTTTAAAAGTTTCATTTTGAGTCAGTGCTTTGAGATATTTAGCTATGCTGGATTTTGTAGACAGTTATGTGTTCTGGATTGTATTCTGTCTCACTGTTTTGTCCGCTTTTGTGAAAATGCTGCATCTTTTAAATTTTATTTTATTTTAAAGAAATTATCAAGCAGATTTTAGCATGTGACAAGATACACCCTTTATTGTTCTTTCTATGCAGGTTTTTTTTCTAAAAGTATTTGTGTGCTTATTTTTTCTAAGTGTGGTTTAGTATCAGCTTACTACCCTAAAGAAAAAAAAATGATTTTATTGTTATTGGAATCAAAATAAAATTATAAATTAAACCAAATTAGGGAGAATTAAAATTGTGATGTTTCAAGACATTTCAACTAAGAGCAAAGGGTCTATCTTTCCATTTGCTCAAGTCTACTTTTGTGTTTTTCAAAAATGGTTTATGGTACACACATGCACACATAGACTGTGGAGATAGGATATGTGTAATTGCGCAGTGGATTTATCTTACTCACCACCCAGAAAAGCCAATGTACTGGGACACTGTTATTGCAACAAGAAATTGTTTAATAAGAGCAGAACAGACTACATGGGAGACTGGAATTTTATTATTACTCAAATCAGGCTCCATGAAAATTCACAGGCTACGTCTTTTTAAGGATAGTTTGGTAGACAAGGGCCTAGAGAATGGAAAGTACTGATTGGGTAGTTTGGGGATGAAATCAGAGGGACTAGGAGCTTGTCTTCTTAGGCTGAGACAGTTCCTGGGTCAGGGCCTGACGACCAGATGAGCCAGTTAACTGGTCTGAATGGTATCAGCTGGTCCATCAGAATGCTGAGTCTGAGAATACCTCAAATCCCAATGATAGATTTTACAACAATAATGTTGTCTACATGAGCACTGGGAGGCTAGGAATCTTGTGTCCTCTGGCTACATGACCCTCGATGCATAATTTCTAATGTTTTGGCTATCTCTTTGTTTTACAAAGGCAGTCTGGTCTCCAGGCAAGGAGGGAGTTAGTTTGGAGAGGAGCGGTTATCATTTTTATTTCAAAGTAAACTATAAATTATTCCCATAATTATCTTGGCCTATGCCCAGGAATGAACAAGGGCAGCTTGGAGGTTAGAAGCAAGATTGAATAAGTTAGGTCACATTTCTTTCACTTTCATGTTTTTTCTATGTCAGATTTCTCTGTCGTAATTTTGTAAAAGGGGTTTAAAAGTGTACGAAGTTTTTCTACCTCTCTCTCTCAACCACCTCAAATAGGCATTTCCATTGCATGTATCTTTTGTTATAATAGCACACTGAGTTAAGTCTGTGACACAGGGAGGGGAGCATCACACACTGGGGTCTGTTGGGGGGAAATAGGGGAGGGACAGCTGGGGGTGGGGAGTTGGGGAGAGAGAGCACGTGGAGAAATGCCAGCTATAGGTGAAGGGGAGGAAGGCAGCAAATCACATTGCCATGTGTGTATAAGGATTTATTAGGGCCCTTTATGGATGTGCTACACAAAGAAAAAGCAGTATTATCCTTTGCAGAACAATCTTGCATGTTCTTCACATGTACCCCAAAACCTAAAATGCAATTTAAAAAGTCTGCGACACTTCTAGAAAACATTTGATATTGACAAATATCTACAATCCACCACAAATGTTACCACTTCCTTTACATTATTCTACCCATGATTCTTCCTTTCTGCCATTGGTCAAGTCATTTCTAATATGGGGATGTTATTTCAAATAATCTGAGTTCTGTGGTGTTATGAGAATCTTTCAACACCACAATTCTTGGTAATGTTCCCTTTAGTTTATTATTTACTTAACTTTTCAAATACTTAGGACTAAAATGCTTATAATATTAGGAAGGGTATTTTTATAATTGTTAATCTATTGCCTATTTTGCTATTGAAATTAGTGGCTAGATTTCAAATCTGCGTTTTAATTCACTAAGAAGATGGGTGGCATTTTATTTTTTAATTTATAAATATGGCTTGTGGGGAAATAACTAATTTTCCTAATGATCCTTAAAAACTCCCAAAAGGAAATATAGAAAATCCTATTTCAGATGCATCTGTTAGAATAGCTTAACAGTCTTTTGACAAACTCTAGAATCATCACAATGGTGGGATTTATTAGGACATTTTACGGATGTGCTACACAAAGAAAAAGCAGTGTTATCCTATGCAGAAACCTGTAGCTGCAAAGGGGGAGAATACCATTTAAATGCAAATCTTCTAATCCAGGAGATTCACTCTCTAAATAGAAGTGAGTCTTCAGGGTGACTCATGAAGTTAGCAATATATGACCGTTCTTTTGGGATTACTTATTTTAGGAAATTTAATAATCTGCTTTATTATGTGAGGAAACCACATTTCTACCACTTATCTCCCAGATTTTTCACGGTGACTGTTGCTTATAAAATGTGGACTTCCTGGTTGTTAAAAGTTTCAGTGGCTCCTTAAGTTATAAATTAGGAACTAAAAAAGCTCCAGCTCTAGCTATATTATTAAATTGTCTATAGTAATTACACAGTATATATTTTCCAGTCACAATTATTGGCAAAGTATTGAAGAATAGCATGTTACAAAGACTCATGACTATGAATATTTGAGATCATAATCTTTCATAAGAACAATTCTGTTACTGGGAGGGGGTCTGGATGCAGACCCCATGAGAGGGTTCTTGGATCTTACGCAAGAAAGAATTCCGGGCTATTCCGCAGAGTAAAGTGAAAACAAGTTTATTCATAAAGCAAAGGAATAAAAGAATGGCTACTCCGTGGAGCGAGCAGCCCTGAGGACTGCTGGACCATTTTTATGGTTATTTCTTGATAATATGATAACAAGGGCTGAATTATTCATGCCTCCCCTTTTTTGACCACATAAGACAACTTTCTGATGTTGCCATGGCATTTGTAAACTGTCATGGCACTGGTGGGCATGTAGCAGTGAGGACAGCGAGAGGTCACTCTTGTTGCCATCTTGGTTTTGGTGGGTTTTAGCTGGCTTCTTTATTACAACCTGTTTTATCAGTAAGGTTGTTATGACTTGTATCTTGTGACAACCTCCATTCTCATCTGTGACTTACAATGCCTTAACCATCTGAGAATGCAGCCCAGCAGGTCTCAGTCTCATTTTATCCAGCCCTTACTCAAGATGGAGTTGCTCTGGTTCAAAGGCCTTTAACAGCTCTACTGCAAGATATACACCTATGAACTTTTTCCACAGATTACACTGTGTATGCACTTAAAAATTACCATATTCTATGCCATACTTAGCTGATTATAAGCTATGGTTATGATGCTGTTCCAGAATTTTGCTTTATAAGAAGCAGCCATATTCAATATCCACAACTTTTCTAATACTCACTTGTAAGTAATCAATGACTCAGTCTCTTGGTGATGTTAAAGAAAAATATAAAATTGTAAGCTATAAAGGAAATTTATTTCTTAATGTAAGTCTTACTTTTGGTCACATAATTAGGATTGGAAGGTCTGAAACTGATTCATTTTCTCTACTAAAACCAATGTCATGCTTTAAATACCTCCAAGAAACAGAAAAAAAGTAAGGGTTTATAAATTAGTTTACATTTTTCGAAGGATTATAGGCATGTTTCTGGCTAGGTAATGAAGTGAGTCAGTGATATATGAGAGAAAGGGATTTCAGGTCAGAAACATAGCATATTCAAGTCAGGGGAGGTTTAAAAATCAGATATGTTGATTGAGGTATGTTGGTGAGCACATAGAGGAAAGGAGAACTTGTACCCTGTTGAAGGAAATGTAAATTAATATAGCCATTCTTATTCTGGAAAACAATATGGAATATCCTTAGAAAATTAAAAACAGAACTACCATATAATCCAGCAGTCCATTACAGGACACATATGTAAAGGAAATTAAATTAGTTACATTGAAGAGATGTCTGCACTCTCATGTTCATTGCAACATTATCCATTATAGCAAAGAAACCAAATCAACCTCAAGTGTCCATCAATGAATGAATGGATAAAGAAAATGTGTGGGATATATACACAATAAAATGCTATTCAGCTTTAATAAGAAATGCAATTATGTTATTTGCTATAACGTGGATGAACCTGGAGGACATTACTTTAAAGGAAATAACCCAGGCACAGGAAGACACATGCTACCCAGTATCACTTCTGCATAGAATCTAAGAAAGTAAAACTCATAGAAACAGAGTAAACTGGTGATAACTAGAGGCTGAGGAGTGGGAGGAGTGGAGAAATGTTTGTCAAACTATATAAACGTTCAGTTAGGAGAAATACGTTCAAGAGAGTTATTGTGTATCATGATGACTATAGTTAATAATGTATTGTGTAATTGAAAATTTCCAGAAGAGTATATTTTAACTGTTTTGACCACAAAAACAAACTCTGTGAGGTAATACATATGTTACATAGCTTAAGTCAGCCATTCCACAATGTACAAATACATAAAAACATCATGTTGTCCATCATAAAAATACACAATATTTACTTGGTATATAAAAATAAAGTTAAAATAAACAAATATGATTAAAACAAATAACATAGACGGCAGAGACTGGCAGAGAAGAAGGAAGCTGAGAAGGAAGAGATTGAAAGCATATGTTAGGTTCTAATTATATAAGAAAATGTGTTTGAAATCTTAAAGAATCTAAAATTTCCGCAATTGATATTCTGAAGGAAGTTTTCTTTATTCACTATTTTTTCTAAAACAGAGAATAACATGCTATGTATTGTAGAATGATTACTTTGTTCTAAGAGCAAGTGGAATAAATTACAGAGTGGAGAAAACAATATTTGGGATGCTAATACAGTCACCAGCTCATAGATTATGGAGTCTCACAATAGCTGTTTAGATTGGGAAAATGACTTTAAAAATAAATATGGTGGGATTGAAAACATTATCCAAATCAATGTAGACAGAGAGAAGTCAGAGACATTTCTTTACGCCTTTGAAGACTAGGCAGACAGTAGCATTATTTGCTAAGTTATATGCTCGTTCATTAAAACTTTATATTGAGGACAATGTAAGAGGTCTATAGGAGGATCAGGGAAGTTTGGCATGCAAAGAGTCAGATTCCTACATGTGTAGACTAAACCAGCAGGTTAGCAGCCAGAGTCTGCAGGACAGCAGAGGTGTCTGCACCCATGTCCAGACTACATTATCATCAATTCATAAAACAGAAGCGTTTATACCTATTATAATTATCTGAAAATATATTCAAAATATGTATGCCAATGCCCCAGAAACATTTTCAGTGATTCTAACTTGCCCATGTGTAGGTCTTTAGTATTTTTTCTATAAATTCCTCACAGTTTCTAATATGTACTATGGATGAGAATCACAGGTATGAACTATAAACAGCAACTGAGGAGAGTATATATCTGTTTTATTTACTCTCTTGTGATCTTCACCTGCACAATTATTTGTTGAATATCTGTCTCCCTCACTATGCCATGTAATAACAGAGACCAGATCGAACTTAAACACAGTTTTATTTCTTGGAATTCATTACTGTGAACAGGTCAGAGTAAACCATTCACTCTCTTTCTCACTCACTCAGTCACTCAGTCACTCACACACAGTATCTATTGAGCAAGTTTCATGGGTAACTGCTGGGAAGATGATGGAAAGTAAAATCCTGCCTCATCCCTCACCTCACAGAGTTTACAGAGTTTGTTTAGAAAGATGAAGGAAGCAAGGAAAGAAAGGAGGGACAAAGGAAGGCACTTGAAATCAATATCTATTCTGCCAAGGTTGGGTGTTCATTTTTATGTCTGATGACTTACTACAGGTACATGGAATTTCGACATTATTGAAAAAAGCATTTGGGGGACAAAAAATGTGTGTGTGTGTGTGTGTGTGTGTGTGTGTGCATGCATTTCACTGCAAGATCTACCCATTAGTTCTTCATCTATTATTTTTCTTTATGGCTCATCTTCAAAAAGTCTTAATATTCTGAATAAGAGGATGATGTTAATTAAGATGCATATGTTTATTTTTAACAGGCAAAATAACGTCTGCTAAGAACACTAGTAAATCATGTTTCTCACTGTCTATTCCCTAGAGGAAGCTGATTATTGTGAAATAGAGTAGGATCCTTTCCATTTAGAAGGGCAAAGTAGGAGTGGTTAAATTATCACAGGTTTCTTAAAAGGTGTAGATGTGTATAAGTCATTTTAGAAGGGTGAATCTGCCAAAATTTCAAGACTTGTGTTACTTAGGGGATTGGAGAGGATTGGCTCAAGTCAAATTCTCTATCTCTAGCAACGATGCTTCTTTGGGTAAACTTCAGAGTGAACTGTGTGGCATACAGTATGATGACTACCAAGAGCTTTTTTAGAGCTGGATGCAAGGACAATAAAAGTGCATAAAAGTTTGGCACATCTTTCAAAAGAACAGCAATATAAACACCTTGGTAGCTGTCAGGCCCTTAGAAAAAGAATACCTAAATTTAATTGAAAAGTTAAAGACAATACAGAAAATAAAATTTGTGAAAATTGCACTTGAGATCATAGAAACAGAATACCTGTGACTTGAGAAAAGCCTTTGGGAATTTACCAAGTTTTTTTTTTTTTTTTTTTTTTTTTTTCTATTTTTTCTATCAGCTTTGTTGAATTTGAATTGACATGTCGTAAAATCCACCATTTTATTTGTCTAATTTAATAATTGTTTAGTAAATACAAAGAGTCCTACAGTCATCACAATGGTTAAGTTTCAGAACCTTTCAATCAACCCCAGAGACTCCACATGTGTATTTGCAGACAATCTTTGTTCCCACTCCCAGCCCTGATAACCACGTCTCTAACTTCTCCCTCTACAGATGTCCCTACTCTGGATATTATAGGGAATGAAATCTTTCAATGCGTTGTCATTTGAGTGTGGCTTCTGTCGCTTGGCATAATGAATTAGGTTCTTGTGCCAGTAGCTGGTTTTTGTTGTTGATGTTTGCCTTTCTTTTGCTGAATAATATCCAACTGCGCCAACACTTTGAATTTAAAGGTGAGGTAACTGAGATTAACAGAGGCGTTGCTAACCATGTCAAATTCCCACAGCAAGTCTGCGATTCTTGAGTTTTTCCTCTGATATGAAATCCTACTCAGGCACTGGATAGTAGACAAACACCCTGACTTCACCCTGGCTGGCTTTGCTTACCCAGGAGAGGCATTTCAATACTGAACATGTTATTTTGTTGCAGTGCAGTTGTCATTTTGCTAAGCCAGGAAGCTTCGTACTCCTCATTATCCAGACTTTTATTGTAAACTGCCATCCACAGAAAGCCACAGCCTTCTAATATCAATTTTGTTTTTCTTCCCTTTTTTTTTTTTTTAGACAAAGCCTTGTTTTTTCACCCAGGCTGGAGTGCAATGGTGTGATCTCAGCTCACTGGAAACTCCGCCTGCCACACCCTACTGAGTAGCTGGGACTACAGGCACACACCACCACACTTAGCTAATTTTTATATTTTTAATAGAGATGGATTTCACCATGTTAGCCAGAATGGTCTCGATCTCTTGATCTCATGATCTGCCCACCGCAGCCTCCCAAAGTGCTGGGATTACAGATGTGCACCACTGCGCCAGGCCCCTAATATCAATTTCTTGGAAAAATAAGCACATTTACTTTGATAACTATTTCAGAATTATTTATCTATTTATTTATGTTTCTTCCACATCTAGCTTATAAACATTTGAATGCCAAGGAGCTTGCCAGGGCCTAGGGTTATAACTGACACACAGAGCCATTTGGCTACCAATATATTTCTACCCAAATTCTTTGCTTTGTAAATAAAGAAACTCGTCAAGTTTAACTCTTCTAAAGTCTCACAGTTTGTAAGTAACAGTGATTAAGTAAAGATTTCAGATTTTGTTTATTACATTGATACTAGATTATACTTTCCTTAGGCAACACGCAGAAGCTCAGGAAAAAGCTTATTATCATGTTTCATAAAGTGTAATATACTATAAAATTAACAATGAAGGCAATATGTAGAACAGGAAAAAATATTTGCAAATCATGTATCTGCTAAGGGGTTAATATCCAGAATATATTAAAAAAACACCTAAATCTTGACAATAACAATATTCATCTGATAAAAATGTGGGTAAAGGAGTGCAATAGACATTTCCTTCATGAAGATATGCAAATGGCCAAAGGACATATTAAAAAATGTTCAACATTACGAATCATCAGGAAAATGCAAGATAAAACCACAATGAAGCATCACTGAATACCCATTAGGATGGTCAATAAAAACAAAAGACAAAAAATAACAAAGGTTGGCATAGATGTGGAACAACTGGAACCTTTGTGAGAATGTAAAATTGTGCAGCCATTATGGAAAGCAGCATGGGGTTTTTTGAAAAAATTACAAATAGAATCACCAGTGATCTGGCAACCTTACTTACTTACTTTATTTATTATTTATTTATTTTTAATACTTTAAGCTCTGGAGTATATGTGCAGATCGTGCAGGTTTGTTACATAGGTATACACGTGCGTGTATATCTAAAAGAGCTGAAAACAGGATCTTAAAGCGAGATTTGTAAACTGCAGCATTATTTACAATAACCAAGAAGTAAAAGCAACATAAATGTTCACTCACAGATGAACAGATAAAGACTATATGGTATGTTAATATGATGAAATATTATTCGGCCTTTAGAAATTAGGAAATTCAGCTACAACATGGACAATATGCTAAGTAAAATAACCCAGTCCCCGAAAACATGACTTCACTTACATGAAGGTATCTAAAGTAGTCAAACTCTGAGGAACATTAACTAAAATCATGATTGCTAGGGTCTGGAAGAGAGGGAAATGGGGAGTTGATGTTTAGTGGATACAGGGTTTCAATTTTGCAAGATGAGAAATTTCTAGAGATACGTTGCACACCAGTGAGCATACATTAGCACTACTGAAATGTACACTTAAAATAGTTACGTTGGTAAATTATGTGTTTTATAAAATAAAAAAGAGAAAAACATAATTAATGTTAAATTGGATTTTAGTATTTGTTTATTCAAAAAGTATGAAATGTAAAACATGTTTTTGCTAAGGAATATGCGATGTAATAAAACAAGTATAACAATTATATGTAAAGATCGGAAATGTGATTTATTCACTGACAAATTTGGAATTTAGATTCTTCAATAAAAATATTCTTAAGAAGACTATAATTTTAAATGCATCAGTTTGTGTTACTCATATATTGTCTTCTCTCCAATGATGTAAATAATTAGCAGCAAAGAGAATGCACAAGAATATTCTTTAGTTTGCCCATCAAGAAAAAAAAAAAAAACAAAACGGAATCATTTTGTTTGTTTGTTACTCACTACATGAGGATCTTCAGAAGACTCAAATGCCTGGATTTTCTTAAATGCCAAAGTAAGAATTTCAGAAAGAATTTTATCTGTGGCTTTTGTTATACACTTATAGAAGTTCTGGGATTCTAGTTTATTTTTGTTAATCATTCCAAGCAAGGTTGTATGTACATGTGTGTAATGTAAACATACTCTCTCTGTGGCTTGTTTAGAATGTACTTAGAGTGGACTGAGAGGTGTGTCACATTCCAGTACACCAGTAGGAAGCTATGGAAGGCTCTGTGTGAGCAGCTTGCTCTCTGACGCCTCTGGCATGCTTCTCTCTTCCTGAGTTCCTCATGTCCCTTATTCGGTACAGCTAAAAATCCAGCTGACTTACAACTTTCTAATTTACTTGAGAAGTATGGTTCAGAGTGCATAGTCAAAAATTAAATTTCGGCTGAGTGCAGAAATAATTTCATAATAAGTGCTTTTCAGCTATGCCAGGGAAGTTACTGCAAAGGATACTGTGAAAATGTTTCTTCAGCAGTCCAAGTAAGATGCAAATAAATCTACAAGGAAGGTGAAGTGTTTGGAGAAACATTTCTTTCATCTTGCAACCCATATTTTACAATTGGGTAGCTTTCCTCTGGTACAGAAAAATTTCTCTCACAGGAGATTTAATGACCTAATTTAAAGAAAATCAGAGAGAAAAGAAAAGATACAAAAAGACAGAAAAAGACACAGATACGTGAAATACCACAATTTTGCTTTTTGTTTTTCCTACATACACATACATCAGGTAAGTTGTCTTCGACATTTCAAACACAATATAATTATTGGCATGTAAAATAACTTAAATGATCCTTAAATCACTCATTGCTATGCACTCTTTAATATATCATCTAGTCACACTTTAGTATCACCGAGATGAATATCTTGTGTGTTTTTGGGCTACTGTACAAAATTTCAGGTTGCTTAAAGATTTTCTATTTTTACTTGCTTGGTAAGTATTAGTTTATATTCCTTATTTATATAATAATGAGTTAATGATTTTAAAGCACATCTTCAACATGATTTGCTGAAAATGTCACAAACAATAGAGTAATCACTCATCCCTCTGCCACAAGTGTGGAAAAATGCAACCACACACTTGTAGTCATTATAAACCAGTGTCCTGTCATTCAGCTCAGGTACCCAGAGGTCATTTCACATTTAATGAAGTGACCTCATGATTTATAAATCCTGTGAAAGAAAGAATCATAATTCTGTCTTGTCTATGTCTCCAACAGCACAAAATCGTCTGATTTCCTACAGTGAATTTGCATATAGTCGTACCATGTTTTGGCTGTAAAGATGTATATATGCCTCATCAGAATGGGGATCTCGGTGTTACTCGTATTTTTCTCCACACAAATAGGTTGCACTCTTCAGTGGGTGCTTTTCGTCCTCTTGTCAAGGCTTCTGTGAGCACCTGTCATTATTTTAACATCTGGAAGAGCAGATAAGCTGTTCCAATTGGAACATTGCAGTCAGCAACTTTCTCCAGGAAACTAAATTTGTCACTTCTGCAAAGCATTTGTCTCTTGCCAGCTTTTGACTTCCTATCCCCAGGCCAAACTGAAAAAATCAGGCCTCCAAGTTTGTAAGGCTGCTGTTCTATGAACTAATTCAGCTATGGAATAGAGGATGATGAAGGGGGGGAAGATCATGATTAATTCAAATTAATTTCTAGAATAGCAGGAAACCTATTTAAATATGATATAAAGATTTAATCTTAACTTGATGCTTCTCCAGCCATTACACATGACTTTCTTCTTAAAGAAATATCGAATGCTATGCATTTTCCCTTGACAATTGCTTGTACACTTATGGTTTCTCTTTGATTTGAGGGACAGGTCATATTTTCAAATTAACCAGAAAATGGCCAGTTGCTCATATGGAGGGTAATATGAAACAAAGTGACAAACTCATCACATATTTGCTATTTTAATCATTCAACTAAAGTGACAATTAAATTGCATAAACATAAAATTACTTCAAAGCAAATCTGATCATATTTCATTTCTTCTGTAATTAATAATCTTCACTGAAGTCCTTTGCCCAGAGAACACCATGATGCTTTATGAGCTTGTAAAGGTGCATTGTCTCCTGACTCTCGCTTGATTCTCCAGTCTTGTGTTTTATTTCTTCTCTGCCCTCTGACTGCTTGAAGTTCTCTATATCATTGCTTCCTGAGAACTGTATGTTCCCATTTCCAAGATGCTTCAACTGCCTAGGTATTTCTTAAAATCTATGTGTATGCAAAACAGGGGGGAATCTTGCTGAAAGGCAGATTTGGAGTTAGCAATTCTGGAGTGGAACCCGAAGTTCTGTATTTATACAATCTTCTAGGTCATGGGAATACTGCTGTAATACACTTTGAGTAGCATGGCATCAGAGCTCTGATTTTCAACCAGTGGGTGATTTTGTTGCCCCAGGGTCATTGGGAAATATCTGAAGATATTTTATGTGCCATAACTTGGGTTCTTACTGGCATCTTGTAGATAGAGGCCAGGGATATTGCTAAATATTTAACAATGGCCAGCAGAGTCAGCCAAGGCAAGGGCTGACTCAGGACAAAATATTAATATTGTGAAAATGAAAATCCTTGATCTAGAAAGCATGTAGTTTTCAGGAACAAGGTGGGTCGTGGCCTCTTCTCTGAAGTCCCTAATCTCACCTAAGCAACCGTGATTGTTCCTGGCTTGCTCTGTCTATTTGACTCCTCAACCCCCACACACCAAATCCAGCATACTCATTGCTTCCCTGCTATATTATCAATTACTTCTTTATAAGCTTCATTTCCCTTAAATTTGCAAGCATCTTGAGTGCAATTATTGTATGTGTTATAGTAGACAGCAACTTCATTTGTTTCATTGTCAATTTTAGGACACTTATCTATGTGATTAAAAGAAAATGTTTAAAAAAAAAGATCACTAATATTTTCAAAATTCAATTTAGCAATGACAACAAGAAACAAAACAAGGTGTCATTTTGCTTAATCTATCGATATTACAGAAGAATCTACTGTTTCCGTAAGAGTTGAGGAAAATGGGCATTCCAGTTGTTCATAGGAATGTTATCTAGTTCACTACTACTCAGAGGTAAATTGCTGATAGTCTTTAAAATACACTGTTCTTTGACTTCTCTTGAACAAGTCACTTTTCACCAGTAAATATGGAACCTAATGAGTCTATTGACCTAGAGAGGAAATTATTTTTAAATATTTAATTTCGTTTTAGATTTTGGGGTACATGTGAAGAACATGCAGGATTGTTGCATAAGTACATGCATGGTAATGTGGTTTGCCGCCTTCCTCCTCATCACCTATATCTGGCATTTCTCCCCACGTTATCCCTTCCCAACTCCCCAACCCCTGCTGTCCCTCCCCTAGTTCCCCCACAACAGACCTTAGTGTGTGATGCTCCCCTCCCTGTGTCCATGTGTTCTCATCGTTCAACACTCAACTATGAGTGAGAACATGCGGTGTTTGATTTTCTGTTCTTGTGTCAGTTTGCTGAGAATGATGGTTTCGAGGTTCATCCATGTCCCTATAAACGACATGAACTCATCCTTTTTTTAGAGCTGCATAGTATTCCTTGGTGTACATGTGCCTAGAAATAGAAAGAGAGGGAACTTTTATCCATGAGTATGTGTTAGGAATTCTGAATTCAAAAGGAGGAAATAATGCACCTAATTTAACATTTTTTAATGTTTCACATTAGAAACAAACCATAGAATCATTATTAATACAATTTGCCATTCCTAGCTACTACAAATATTTTTCAATCTTATTTTACTGTTTTAAATACTTTAAATATTACTTGTAATAATAAAGAAACATAATAATATAGAAAATAATAAGAAACCTACTGGTATATTTTATTTAATGCATTAATGGGGAACCATTTATATTTCTGTATCACAGTAAAAGCCCTTCAATAATTTTATTTCAATATAGTTAGCTTTTCTTTTAGTTCTGTTTCTTGATTTTAAAATATTTTTCATTGTTCTAATAGCTGACCCATAGGCTGCAAGGAAAAACAAAGTTAAGAGTAAAAACTCTATCCCAATTCAATACTTCAAACTCTATCAGTCTGAATAATTTATATGTCTGAAAGAAAAGTATTTCATGTCTATGCTTTTACTTTTATGCAGAAATTTATTAAAATTTTCTATGATTGGGTGTTCAGAAAACACTGTGTAAGGTCTATCCTGCAAGACATGAAATACATAACATGCTGTATTAGTTTTCTATTGTGACATAAGAAATTACTCCAAATTTACTGGCTGAAACCAACACATATTTATTATCTTACAGTTCTGTAAGTCTGAGGTCTGATACACAACTCATTGCAATACAATCAACCTGTCAGCAAGCTGCATTCCATTTTGGAGGCTGTAGAGGAGCATCTGTTTCTGGCTCATTGAGCTGTTGGCATAATTCAGTTCTGTGGGTTGGTGGGAAAAGGTCCCTGGTTTTCTTGCTGATTGTAGGATGAATGCCATTCACTGTTTTCGTTGGCAAATAGCCTTTCCTCCATTTTCAAAGTGACCAACAGCAAGTCCACACTTTTTCATGTCCCATTCTTCTTCCATCATTTTTCACTTAAAAAAATCATGTTATTAGAGTAATCTCCCCATCTCCAGATCTATTCACTTAATCAAATCAGAAAGTTCTCTTTTATCATAGCATATTTATAGATTCTGGGCATTAGGATATGGTTATCTTCCAGGAAAGAATATTCTGTCTGTAACACATGCCCTGTAGATATAGCTGTATGTCAAACAGTTTACCAGGTTTTACCCATTCTTATCATAAAATAACATTCTGTGAGCAAATTAGTTAGTCTGGGCACAACTAACCCAGGTGCCTAGAAATATCTCACAATGACTAGAAATCTCCTTTGTCTTCAAATTTTATTTATACCTTATAATTATTAAGTGAAGGTGCCTAATTTGTATGTCCACCAATGAAAATTAAGTACATTTGTTGTAAATGAATATAATATATGTAGAACTATTATAATCAGCTCTAATGCAAAATTCTTACTGAAAAGAGGATGGAAAAGTCTTTACTAATATACTTGTTGTGAGTTTCCTTTCTTTTTTTTTTTTTTTTTTTTTTTTTTTTGAGACGGAGTTTTGCTCTTGTTACCCAGGCTGGAGTGCAATGGCGCGATCTCGGCTCACCGCAACCTCCACCTCCCGGGTTCAGGCAATTCTCCTGCCTCAGCCTCCTGAGTAGCTGGGACTACAGGCATGCGCCACCATGCCCAGCTAATTTTTTGTAGTTTTAGTAGAGACGGGGTTTCACCATGTTGACCAGGATGGTCTCGATCTCTTGACCTTGTGATCCACCCGCCTCGGCCTCCCAAAGTGCTGGGATTACAAGCTTGAGCCACCGCGCCCGGCCGAGTTTCCTTTCTAAACTGTCTTTTTCTGAATTATATTAAAAAAATTCTATATGCTTCATGTATCAAATTTTAAGTATGACATTGTTAAGACTTAATGCAGATTGAGTTGTTTTCTCCAGAAATCTCAGAGTGCTGTTTATTTGCTTCTTTAGATAGACCTGCTCAGCATGCCAGCGTTTTTTTTTTTTCTTTCTTTTTTTTTTTTTTTTTTAAGATGAGGGTTATTTGGTTATTTCTCAGGGTAGATATGTTAAGAGAGAATATATTAAAGATTAGAATTATTTTTGTTGTGATCACTACTGAATCCGATTTTCTTGCACATCTATGTCAGAAATATTTTACTTGAAAAAACATAGCCTTCAATTATTTTTTCCCTTCTCTTTTCCTCCATAACTTGGTACAGTTCCGAGATTTTTTCATACTGCTTCTATATATTGATTCATCACTTATAAGACTACAGCAAAAGCGAAAAAAAATGTGGATTTTCAAAGTCAGAAAGATTAGTGCATAAAATTTAACATTACCAATTAATGACTTGTGCAATTAATTAAACTGAGAGTCAATTCAATATTATCTGTAAATTTGAGATAATATATAATTGTAATATTTGGCAATTAGGGAATATTCAGAACCCCCACAGATACCTGAATCCACAGATGCTCAAGTCTCTTACACAAAATCATGTATTATCTGCATGTAACTTACATACATCCTCCCGTGTTATTTAAATTATACCTAGATTATTTATAATAACCAATAACATATAAAGACTATTAATGCTCAATAGCATTTAAAATACAAATAGCTGTTATTCTGTTTTTTGTTTGTCATATTTTTTATTGTTTTTTCTGAATATTTTATATCTGTGGCTCTTTGAATTTGTGGATGTAGAACCTGTGTATATGGACAGTCGACTGAATTTGATAACAGATATAAATTATGAAGCAGAAGTCAGTGCCGACCTGGAGTTGATACTCAGATTCTTGAAACTCCAAAATATTGCATTCTATAATGTATATCTTTTTAAAATCAGTTCTACTACAAATTATGTCAACGCCTTTGTTAATTCTTAATAATTTCATTATTTCTCTAATACTTTTTGATTTGGATTAAACTCCCACAGTGTCAGGTCTACGCCTAATTTTGCTAAATTTTGCTCACAGTCTATTTAAAATTATATTGGAGCTATATTAAAATGACAAGCTATAAACTTTACAGATAAGCAAGCTAAGATTTAGCGAAATGAAGTAACATTTTCCCAGGTAGGAAAGCTACTTCCTGGCAAAGCAAGAGCTGAAACACAATTCTAACTCACTGAGAAGTTCTCTTTTGAACACACTCTTAAAATTTTTTTTTTCAAAAAGAGGTTTACTTAAAAATTGATATAGCAAAATTCTTTATATTTGATAATGTATATGATGATGTATTTATCATGCATTTATAGTATATATAAATACTTATGTATGATTTATTTATAGTACATATTATATATTTGTATTTATAGTTTATATATAAATATATATTTGTATTTATATATGGAGATAATTTATAGAGAGAGACAATAAACTTGGAGTCAATCTTATGGCATATAATAAAACTTCAAAATACAAAATGGTACATTTAAAAATAATAATTTTGGCTGGGCATGGTGGCTCACCCCTGTAATCCCAGCACTTTGAGAGGCCGAGGCAGGCAAATCACCTGAGGTCAGGAGATCGGGACCAGGCTGACCAACATTGAGAAACCCCATCTCTAATAAAAATACAAAATTAGCTGCGCATGGTAGTGCATGCCTGTAATTTCAGCTATTTGAGAGGCTGAGGCAGGAGAATTGCTTGAACCCAGGAGGCGCAGGTTGTGGTGAGCCAAGATCTCACCATTGCACTCCGTCCTGGGCAACAAGAGCAAAGCTCTGTCTCTAGAAATAAATAAATAAATAAAATAATAAAAATAATAACTTTGTTAACAGTCACATATGGTTATTTTTTTTGTCAAGCAATTTAAAAAATACAAAAAACACAATAAAATAATAAGGCTCATATGAATAGAAATGTTTACACTGTAGTAAACATTTTGTTTTATAATTTTTTAATCAAAAAATTGCATATGTTTCCTGAGTTCTTATCCATCACTAACATAAAGAAGTTATTATCATTCCAGCAGTCCTGGGACAAACTGTTAGAGTGATTTTACCTCAAACCAGGACACGTAGGAAATGGAACATAGCAAACATTTGAGTTATGCACCATAATTGAAATAATAAATTCTAGATTAAAATACATAAAAGAGAACAAAAAAAATCTAACAAGTTTTGACTAATCACGAAATAAAGATTAAGTCTAACCAATGCTTGAGGAAAGGAGGGTGTGGAAGCAATGATAATGAATACTATTGAGAGTAGCAATAATCATAGTAACCACCAATAATATGTTTAATGCTTACTATGTGTCAGTCACTGAGATACAAATATGGCTATTTCTGGCTCCATATTTGGTAGCTGGCTAGCAGATCATGAGGCCAGGAGATTGAGACCAGCCTGACCAACATGGTGTGAGCTCTATGTCTACTAAAATTGCAGAAAAAAAAAAATTAGCCAGGCATGGTGGCACGTACCTGTAATCTCAGCTACTCAGGAGGCTGTGGTAGGAGAATTGCTTGAACCCAGGAGGCAGAGGGTGCAGTGAGCTGAGATGGCACCACCACACTCCAGGCTGGGCGACAGAGCGAGACTTCATCTAAAACAAACAAAACAACAACAAGAACAAAATGCTATTTCTACTACTCTATGAAATAGACAATATTATTATTTTCATTTTACAAACATAGAAAAAGACAGTGAAAGGCAGAGAAGTACATACATTGACCAAAGTTTTGACTAGTTTTAAATAAACAAAATCAACACTATGGGAATTATTACCCTTAATCAGTATGTCCTATGCAGTATGAAAAGAATAAAGCCCTGTAGCAAGCACATGCAATGTTCAGTGTGGAGAGGGAATGATTCTTGCAAACACAAATACCCTCAGCAGAGTTACATGCAGAGTGGTCCAATAGGCCCTAAATACTTTGAATAAATTTTCTATTTACATTTTCCACTTCCTTTTGCTCATAAATGCCTGAACACTGAAAATTAGTGAGTAGGTACCAGTTAATATTTACTTAAGAAAATACTACCTTGGCTTTCAATGGCTACCTGCCTAATACAGAGCTAACATGTTGATAAACATTTCTTAAACACTAAACCACAGATACACACACACACACACACACACACACACATATATGTGTGTACATATTTGTGTGTGCACATATGTGTGTGTGTATATATATATAATTTTATGGGTCTTAATATCTTTGTATATTGTGTGTGTTGTCTTTTTAAAATATCTTGGTATTTATGTACAGTGTTATTATTGTAAGATAATTTTCTTAGAATAAAATTCTGGAAATTGCCAAAGAACACTTGCATAAAGTATCCTTCTCAATTACTATCTATGTTTATGAGGTGAAGACTACTCCCCAAAATTAGGAACATATACCTACAGAATATGTGGGATATAAAACTTAGGTCATTAGTAAAACCCTCATGTCTACATTTTTAAATACTACTCCAACATGAAAGTAGATTATTCAGAATGTTATAAGTCTCTGGAATATTTGAGTCACAGTATACACTAACCACAGCTTAAGCGGACGAAAGAAAAAAAGAAAGAAAGAAGAGAGAGAGAGAAAGAAAGAGAGAGAGAGGGGGAGGGAGGGAGGGAGGGAGGAAGGAAGGAAGGAAGAAAGAAAGAAGCCTGTTAAGTTGGGAAATTCAATCTGTACAAGAATTCCTTCTTGGGGAACCACAAGTAAAAGTAGAAAATGAAATAAAATACAAGTTACAAAAGGGGAACGCCAAAAGCAGTTTATGGCTTGCTGTAGTAAACAACCCTTTAGCCATGCTCAAATTGTTCCCTTTCTCTTTAGTGTTTTTAAAACCAGCAGAAAAGATTGGTAAAGGAACTTTGAAACCGAGAGCTGTTTGCAGTAATGAGTCTCCTGATACCATCTCACTGATGGGCATGGCAGAATTTCATCAATAAAACATTAAGATAAAGGGCCCAGGACCCTTAAGGTAGCAGCCAAATCTCATTCCAGAGACTTGCGTTTTGTGTCAATTAAAGAACAGACTTCAAGAAGTGAAATTCACTTTGCTCAGGCTTGTGGGACACCTCCGGCAAACATCAGCACATCAATTGCCATATTTTTTTGTACCTCTCAGGTCTGTGTGCAATGACCATCTCTCATTTCTCATTGGTGTACTGTTGTTCTAATTTACTCAACAGGACTTGCATAGACATTCTAATTGAGCTTGTCAGACACTGAAATGGAATAAGAATCACAAGCCATTTTCAAACCTGTACATTTTTTCCTATCTTTATAAGCAAGTCTCAATTTTTTTTTTTCCTTGCTTCCATCAGGAGAGTTTCAAGGAAACTCTGTGAGGTAAGATAATTTTTTTTCTTAAATGAAACAATGCTTCTATAAGTAGATTGAAATTCTGGGTGCCTTCTGGGGCAATCTCTTTCTCCAATATTTGGTTCTTGAATTTCAGGAAAACCAACAGTGAAAGCAGTAGTAGTACCACTAACACACTCTTTAAAAAAAAAAAAAATTGTTACAACAGTAAATTATTCTATAATGTAAATATTAGAATGGAATTTACAGTGAACATTGGTATATTTCTGCGTTTCTCATTACACTTAAATTAACTAAAGGGTTTTTGTTTAAAACATCCCTTCTCTTGAGGAAAATGTAGTTAGCATTATAAAATCTTGTAGTTTCACATATGGGACTCTCATTCACTTAATTGCATTAAGCTGACACATTTATGTCTAAAGAATAAACAAATTTGCATTTTTGCATACCACTTGCCTCATCAGAAAAAGCTTTGAATATTCAGGTATGTGTAATTTGTCTTTGCTGTCACATTAGTTTAGGATGTGATTTACCTGCCTTTTCTAAAGCATTTAAGTTATACCATGATTAAATAAACACGAAGGTGATAGATCAATGAAACATTTCAATCTCACAAAGAAAACAGGTGCTCAAATGCTAGACAGCACCTCACTCCCACTCACCCTGCAATATACCAAATTTAAATAGTTCCCATGATAATATTCAACCTCCATACTCTTCCCCAGAGTAATGACACTTCCAGGAGCAACCTCTCACTAGCAATAGATCCTTTTACCTCTACACTTTCCAAGGCCCTGTCACCATAAGCAAGCTTGTTCTTTTCTCTCTTGCCTGATTTCTCCAGTTACAAAACAATGTGAGACTTGGGTACTTTAGAGCAAGAAACAGTGTCTTTGTCATCACCTCTATTTTATATGTGATGGAATGCATTTCATATAAGCACCAAAGATGCTGAGTAATTTATCTGAATTCAATAGTCATTTGGCGGCAGAACTGAGTTTAGGAAACATATTTCCTAATTTTCAGGATAGAACATCTTCTAATATATTGTCTTATGTTTTTGAAATTTAGAAAAATGATTAGATTAAATGATTTTATTGTGAGTGTATTAGAGACCTGAGCAGAATGTAAATAGGCAATACGAATAGAAGACAATCCATTAAAGACCAAAAATAGTTCTTCATAAATCAGAAGACAACACCCTTTCAGCCTCTATAATAACTGAATGTGAGGAATCTTTCCATTCAACATCCTTTTCAACAAAAATGTAGATTCAGGAGAATTACTTGCCCAGGTCATGTTTTCAAAGATATTGTTTTATTTATTACCCACTCTGGGCCTTGCATATAGCATATCACCCAGTACATTAGGAACCAGAGGTATCAGTGCCTGCTCTGTGCTTTGCTGGAATATAGCTCTGAACAAAGTAGAAATAATTCTTGTGCTCACAGTGTCTTTTGTCTAATTGAAAGAGAGAAAGAGTCAAGATATATTTATGAGTAAATATCTACTTACGAATTTTAACAATAGTAGGTTTTTAAAAAATAATTACAAGTTGAAATGAGATATGAAGGGCCTTGCTGAAGGAGATCCAAAGATTATGAAAAGCTCATTTTGAGCAACTACAGTTGAACTAAAACCTGAAACTTAAATAGAAATTGACTAGGTCAAAACAAGAGAAAAATAGAAACATGCAAGAATGATAACAACGTAGTCTAAGCAAAGAGAGAAACCAGTGTAAACCTGCAAATTGTAAGAAAAATTGAAGAATTGTGAGAAGACCAAGATAGCTTGAGAGTTTTCAGAAAAGTGGATATTATCAAAATATATTGGCAATGAGCGCAGAGGCCAGTCTATATAAGGCCTTATATCAAAACTAGGTCCTTTAAGTCCCATTCCATAGCTATGGTTTGTTAATTCATAAAACCATTTTTCTTTTTTATGCAACGTGACATACAAAAAATTTGGAACTCAAAGGTACTTTACACTTCCACATATTCCATGCATCAATCTGGTGCTTTTCTTGCAAACTTTCATTTTGATTGTGTAATCAAAACTATTGGCAGTTATGGCCAGCTAAGTAGTTAAGGAAATTACACTGCATTACATCAAAACATGATGCTCTCAGCCAGCGTACAATCTCTTATCATCAAGCAGTTTGCAGTGAGCATGTATTTTGCAAGTTTCACTATCTCAATCTGTATTTGCCCTCAAACTTTCCTCAGGCTCTGCCTACACTGTCAAATCCAGAGCTGAGTGAACACCCTGGGAAGGGTATCAATGGAGACAGTTCGGGTCAAATGAGTCAGATTCTACTCTATAATAGCCTCATGTCTCCTCTTCAATTTGCCTGCATAAACAGAGCCTTAGGGCAACTGTGAGACTAGCAGGTACTCTAAACGTGCCTCAAATAATATCACAGGTTTTGAGGTCTTATCTACAAAGCATATTTGACCCATAATATTTCAACACTAAAAAAGAGGATAGAGAGATTCTATCCTAATTTTGCTGTGTTATATTTGAAGAAACTGAGGCTCATTCAATCATTGGTGCTATTAATTGGTAGTACAGAGACACTCCTTGGAGGAAGCAGAGTTGAATATAGATATTCTGACC
Organism: Sapajus apella; assembly: GCF_009761245.1. NCBI lineage: Eukaryota > Metazoa > Chordata > Mammalia > Primates > Cebidae > Sapajus > Sapajus apella. The sequence goes on along the minus strand of NW_022436955.1, from coordinate 6,984,252 downwards.
CTGGATTCAGAGGGTTTTCCCTGTGCTTCATTACATTGTGACTGGAATCTACTTTTTCCAACAACTATTTAGCAAGTATTTACTATTTTCCAGTACCTGTAGGGCTTCTGCAAGACGAATAATCAAAGCTAATCATAGTTTATTCCAAGTAGGGATTGTACTCAGTGATTTACAGGTAATTCTTCTCATTGCTACACTCTGGCTAAGCAGGAGACATGATTATTAACTCCATTATGTATAAGAAGAAACTGAAGATTTAAAGTTTAAATAACTTCTTTTGAAATGACACCACTATTTGGGTGGCAGATAGAATTTCACCCCAGCCTGAAGTCTTAAACGTTATGTTATTCTGTCTCACAAGTAATAATTTGGGTATTACATGGGGAAAATAATTTTAACTTATATATTTAATTTAATCAATATTTTCTGATTCCTGCTATGCATTTGGGATTATGTTTCTTGCTGAGGGTGTCATGGGGAACATATTCTATATGTGTATTATGTGTATTATATATATTAAATATTTATACTAACATTTATAAAACATTAATTCAGTAAGTGAGGACTAAATTAAAAAAAATTTTAAGTACTAAGAGTACTTTAAATTGTATTTTAATTGTAATCTTTTTTTTTTTTTTTTTTTTTTTGAGACAGAGTCTTGCTCTGTCGCCAGGTGCCAGGCTCCAGGCTGGAGTGCAGTGGCACGATCTCAGCTCACTGCAACCTCTGCCTCCTCGGTTCAAGCAATTCTCCTGCCTCAGCCTCCCAAGTAGCTGGGACTACAGGTGCGCACCACCATGCCCAGCTAATTTTTGTATCTTTAGTAGAGACGGGGTTTCACCATGTTGGCCAGGATGGTCTGATCTCTTGACATCCTGATCCGCCCGCCTCGGCCTCCCAAAGTACTGGGATTACAAGTGTGAGCCATCGTGCCAGGCCTAATTGTAATCTTAAACACTAGGGATTAACAGGAAGGGAGGCACTGTAAAACAGTATAACAACTCAGACAGTGGTGCCCAGGAAACTATTGTCTAGATTAGGCTTAAGAGTTGACAACATGGCCAGGCGCAGTGGCTCACGCCTGTAATCCTAGCACTTTGGGAGGCCGAGGCGGGCTGATCACGAGGTCAAGAGATCGAGACCATCCTGGCCAACATGGTGAAACCCCGCCTGTATTAAAAAATACAAAAATTAGCTGGGCGTGGTGGGCTAGCTTGTAGACCCAGCTCCTGGGGAGGCCGAGGCAGGAGAACTGCTTGAACCTGGGAGGAGGAGGTTACAGTGAGCCGAGATTGCGTCACTGCACCCCATCCTGGCGCCTGGTGACACAGTGAGACTCTGTATCCAAAAAAAAAAAAAAAAAGAGTTGAAAACATAAAAACAGAAGTCAAAATTAGAGATAGAAGAAACAAGGGTGGGTGCAAAGGTGCCGGGTTGGAAAACAGCTGGATGCGTTCCAGGCACAGAGATAATCCATGGGATCCCAATGCATCAAACAAAGGGACCAGTGCTGCAAAACTGGCTGAAGAAAAAGACAAAGCATGGCCGCTGAAAGATTTTGGTCCTTCTCCTGAAAAGCGTCATGTGACTATGGGAAATTTTCGTGGGGAGGTCCCATGATAGGATTTTCAGAAGAATACCTTGATTTGTATCTAACAAAGAGATCATAGCGGTGCAAGAGTGAAATATTTCAAGTGGCGACATTTCATTCACTTACTGGCATATCAGAAACCTGGAGTAAAAATAGAGAAGAGCAAGTATGTTTGACCAGACTGCAGACATCACTGCCATTTAAATATTGTGGAAAGAATAGGGAATGTTTACTCTTGAAAAATAGGCCAAGGGGAAAGCAGGCCCTTTTAAGGAGAAAATAAAAACAATAAGATGAACATCCAAGGAGACATATTTCAGCTCAATGTGACGGAGTCATTATTATATGGAGAGATCGTCAACAATATGATGTAACAGTCTGTTCTCTGTCCCGAAGATATTAAAGGAGACGTTACACATTCTTCTTGGATATTATAGCGCTGATGCTATTACTGTAAGGGACTTCTGGGGTAGTTATGCTCCTGCGAAATTGAATGCCAAGATCCTTCTTTTGCTTTATAAAGCTGAATTTCGAACAACCTATTGCTAGAGATGAAACAGCACAATTTGTTTCTGTAGATAATTCTGATGGAATTGTTATGTTATCTACAAAGTGAGGGCTTACTTACCTTCAGATACTTGCATGGATTTTTTGACACAGAAGTCATGACTGACTCAATTCAGCTGGGTACCTGCTTGTAAATGGTAACTGACCACATCATAGCATAAACTGTGTAGAAAGAGCTTCCATTAAAAAAAAAAAAATGCTGCTCTTTCTGTTTCTGTTCTACCACTGATTATGCAAGTACCAAGTTTGATGATAGTTTTATTATTAGTTGTAAAAATAAAATGAAATATTATCTAGAAACTCAAATGCCAAGTAAATGTTTTCTCTCTGTGCTTTGGTTCAGTTTTCATAATCTCTTTCACTTGGCCCATCACAGACTCACAGACTTCAGTGTTCCCTTCCTTCTATCTCCCGTTTTTCTGCTATGCCCCACTCCTCCTTCCTCCATATAACTGCTAGAGTGATCCTTCTTACTGTACATTTCCCATGCCTTCCCCATGCTTAAGACATGCATGCATAGTAAACTTCTCATTGATACACTATAAAGCTTATATAGTTTCACCTTAATAGAAATTTTATATTATTATTTTAATCTCATGTACTTGATCACTCTCACATATATCCTTTATATTTACTTATTACAATGTAATCAAGTTACCGTGAACTGCTTCTCATTTATTTTCCCAAAAAAGCAGTTGAAGCAGTGATTATTATATATCAAATATGAAGAGTATACATATATAATATGCCTGTATATCTATATTATTAATAGTAATATTTCTGTATAGTAGTAACATGTCTACGTATAGATGTATTTTATTCATCATATAGACATATATCTATATTTATTACTAGTTTAAGTTATAGTTAAAACAACAGCTGCCATTTGAGGATCTGATATTAACCAAGCACGCTAATAGGTAATCTACATATGTGACTTGCAATTGTTTTTCTTTATTCATTTATTTATTCAACATGTATTTGTTACAGGACACACTTAGGCATTAATCCAGGAATTTGGAATAGTGCAAAGAACAGAACAGATAACGTCCTTGTTTCAAGGAGCTTATATTCCAGCTAGTCACAATATTAAATTTTAAAGAAATAATTATTATTCAATATTAATTACTGCTCCCTTCTACTTTTCTTCTTATTCTAAGTCCTACATAAATATAATTTGCCCTAGGAAGTAAAGTATAAATAAACATATTTTCTCCATATGTGCCCTCAAATGAAAATTCAATGCTTAAATAAGAAGCACAACTTAATATGTCTATTAAGAAACATTACAGTTGCTATAACACAAATGGGTTTCTAACCCTGTTTTGATTCAGTAGCCTACATTGTCAAGGAGATATGCCAATTGGACTATATCTTTGAAGCTTTGCTTCCACCATCTGTATTCATTTTAATGTCATGCCATCAGTGTGTCTCTTCAAGTGAAGACCATCTTATTCTTAACATAGTCAGGAAGCAAAGAGTGCTTTTCACTCTGGAAATGCAAGAAGTGCAAGATGGGGGACTTTCTGGGTTGAGGAACAAAGTCCAAGGGAAACTCCTGGTGAGACTGTCAAAGGCAAAATATAAGGAGATGTGAGAAAGTGCTACATGTTATCCAAAAGGCTGACGAGTGACTGGCAAGGTCAGGCTATTTGCAGAGATAGCATTTGAGCCCAGTTCGATTGAAACTTGAAAGCTTGGACAAGTCAAAGGACTGTGAGAGTGAGAAATTAAAATAAGAGTCACATTTTTTCTTATGGGAAGCTTGGTAAGAAAAAGAATCACTTATGTTAAGGGAATTATGCAAGTGGAGAGAGAATTATAAAATGAATCTTAGTGTATACTCCCTAGAATATATTAAAAACACAAGAAATTATGGAAGTCAATGGAAAGATTAATTGTGAATATATGCAAGGGTTGGGAGTGTATTTCCAAAGTATCCAAAAAGAGTATAACCAGTTAATGTTAATAATTGCTTTTTAAAAATCTCACCAGGCGGTGCCTGTCAAACTGTGATCTTTGAACAATTTCAATCAGAATCACTTGGTAAACTTCTTTTTTTAAGAGGTGGGGTCTCACTCCGTTGCCCAGGCTGGAGTTCAGTGGCGTGATCTCAGCTCACTGCAACCTCTGCCTCTCTGGTTCTAGCAATTCAATTCTCCTGACTCAACATCCCAAGTAGCTGGGACTACAGGTGCATGCCGCCATGCCCAACTAATTTTTTGTATTTTAGTAGAGTTGGGGTTTCACTGTGCTGCCCAGGCTGGTCTTGAGCTCCTGACCTCAGGCAATCTACCCACCTTGTCCTCCCAAAAACCACCATGCCTGGGCTTGGCAGACATTTAAAAGAAAAATGCAGCTCCCCTAGCCATTTTCCTTGCCACATATGCCAGGGGTGGGGCTTTTTTAGCAAGTTTCCAGGGGTGAGGAATAGACCTTCCTTTAATCAAGCGAGGTATTTTTTTCCAGAGTCTCACTTGTGTCTTCACAGTCTAGTTATGCTTATTCTCCTCCTCAGCTGCACATTTGCTTCCTGCTGTGTTTCCACTGTGGACTCCACACTCCAGCTACAATGACATGAAGATTGACACCAGACTCTAGGTGTTCCACTTTCTGCGATGTCACAGGTTTCTTCTTTGCCTTGCAATATTATGCGACCTCTCTCTTTTCCTCTTACCTGACAAATGCACATCTTTCTTTCATAACTTAACCTCGAGTGACTTTCTCTGGGAAGAGCGTGACGAGTATCCCAGGTGCTCTGCCGGGCAGCTTTGTCATATGCTTCCATAGCTTTCAACACAAGGTAATCTGTAGCTGATTGCAACTGTACTTTTCATCCAAAGGTGCACTAATCCATTTACATGTTTTGTTTTGTTTTCTTTTAATTTATTTTGGAAGTCCTGTGAAGAGTAGGCTTGGTCTCAGGCAAAATGCTGGTCAGTAACCTCATTTAGTGTCTAGTGAGGAAGACTAAGAGTAAACATTTGCAATAAAGTGAAATGATTGATACAATAGGAGAAAAGCCGACAGTACATGACAATGCCACAGTATCCCAAATCTAATCGACTTATCTGCTACACAGTTCAAAACCTGCATGACTGCAGCCCTCCGGGTGCTACTGGTTGCTTGTCTTCAAATTTTTGCATACAGTCTGAATTGAGCATTCTTCCATAATCTAAATAAATTCCTGCAGCCATTGCTAGAGTAGGCTCTTCTCCGATTGAAGAAATTTTAGCACCCATTTGTTTTGTACTTAGCATTCCCTGTGTGCTTTGAATAAAAATGGGCAAAAACACACAAAAACACAAAAGCCACATCGGCCTTGGCCTCATGTTAATTATCTGCATTAATCATGATAATATCTGCTGAAATACATAGATTATTTAACTTCTGTCAGCCCTTTGTGTGGATTATATCAACTAAACCTCCCATCATTCTTATAGAGTAGGTGTAATTTTAATCTCCATTTTGGCTGGGCGCGTGGCTTAGGCCTGTAATCCCAGCACTGCGGGAGTCCGAGGCAGGCAGATCACGATGTCAAGAGATGGAGACGGTCCTGGTCAAGATAGTGAAATCCTGTCTCTACTAAAAATACAAAGATTAGCTGGGCTAGGTGGTGGGTGCCTCTAATCCTAGCTACTCTGGAGGCTGAGGCAGGAGAATCTCTTGAACCAGGGAGGCGGAAGTTGCAGTGAGTCGAGATCACCACTATACTCCAGCTTGGTGATGGAGTGAGATTCGGTCTCAAAAAAAAAAAAAAAAAATCCATTTTACAGATGAGGAGACTAAAGTTCCAACGAATATGCCCATTTATTTATAGTTACACAGTAATGTGAATATAAAAATGTCAAATTCATAGAATCAGAGGATAGAATGGTGGTTTCCAGGGACTCTGGGGGGTGGAGGTGGTGATGGCAAAATGTTAGTCAAGGATACAACATTTTAGACAGGATGAATACATTCTGGAGATCTAGTGTACAGTATGGTGACTATAGTTAATAATTTATTGTATATTTTAAAATTGCTAAGACAGTAGATCTTAAGTGTTCTTACCACACACTAAGAAAACCATAAGTATATAAGCTGATGGAGATGTTAGCTTGATGTAATCATTTTACGATGTATACAGATGTTAAATTGTCACATTTTATAACATAAATGTATACAATTCTTATTTCTCAATTATATTTTAATAAATCTGAAATCCCTTGATTTCAAACCTATGAAATTTGACTCCAGAACACACACACATATCCATTAAACTGTCTTTCCTGCAGTTGGATTCCACTTTAGCATCCGCTGTGCTTTAGATTGAAGTTTTATTCTAACACTGTCATTTCTGGAGAGAGACAACAGAGCAGAGGGTCTAGGATCAAAATGTTTGGTTTTAAATGTCAGACTCAGTTCTTATGAGCTAGGCAGGCTTGAGTACATAAGCCAAGATTTCTGTGCTTTAGTCATTGGCAAAGTAGGAATCATGATAGCACATGACTTGTAAAGTTGCCTGTATTAAGTAAAGTACTACAAATTTTTGCAACAGGGCTTAGCAAATAATAAGCACTCAATTTTAGTTACCATCACTACTATTCCTATCACTGCTATTATTACTACTACTATTCATAGAGCTGCTATTACTTCCACCATAGTTGGCTGGTGAGCACTAAATAGATCAATTAGGATCAGTTTTCCCACCTCATCATGGGCATTTAAATCTTCATTGCTCTCCCTGCACAATTTCTTTGAGAATAAAAATTAAAAGTGAGTATAACATTATTTCAAGTTCTCTCACTCTAACCAAGGACTTATACATAAATCCCTTAAATTTTTGCTTCTATTAATTTCTTGTTTTGGATGATGCTGAATGATATAGGATAGGACTGGAATAACATCCTAAACTCAGGAGGAAAGAAATTTTCAATCTCACTTACATCTCATCTCCATGACATCAGGCTGCCTTAAAAAGGGTACATAAAATAAAAATAAAAGAACAAGAATAATGTCAAATATTCTTAATGATCAACATGTGAAATATGATGGAGCTGCCTGATCTCTACTTGTCTATCAAAATATACACTAGACCCTGGACCCTAAATATACATTGGGTTCAATGAGAAAGAGGATGTTACTTTCGTTCATTAATGCAATACCTCCGTTACAGGTACTTTCACCTGCATGCACTGGTTGTTTTGTTTTTTAACCTATGTTCTCTATAACATTATGAGGTATGATGCATTATCCCTTCTCATCTTTAGTTGACAAATTTTCAGCTCTGAGAAATGAAACAAGTTGTGTACAGACATATTAATAAATTACAGAGTTCAATGATTCCAGAGTTCAAGCACTTTCCACTAGGATATGGCACATCCTAAATATACTATAAAACAACTAACAAACAAGTAAATTCACCAGCCCAAGAAAATAATGAGTGTTTTAGAAAATGGCATAATTAATGGCTATATTAATGGATAAATGGTACAGAATGACAGGTATAAAGAGGATATTGGAGATCTGTATATGCTTTACATATAGTTAAAATCCTCAAATCATTCTAGGTTCTACAGCCTGAAAAGGTGTGGCATTAATTTGAGTGTTCTTACCCCACAGTGAAGTCCCATCTCTCTGTGTCTTAGTTTCATAATCACATTTTTTCCCTTCAATCATTACAAGACTACAAATGCTCAATATGGCAAATTTTGGAAAAATTTGAGATGTGAAGCAAACTTACAGATTTTCAAAAAATTCATAACCGCTGTTACATTTTCAACACTATTTTATGAGGTCTTTTTATTTGTTCCAATTATTTCTTATATTTGCATATTTCTATATTCTATTCTTTGTTGATCTAGATATTCCTACATATGGTCTGTTCATATCTCAAGTTTAGCATGTGGCAATTTTATTAAAAAACCCTTTTCATTGATAAGATTTCAATAAATGTAAAACTTTCTAGCTTGAATATTGATAGTTATTTAATTCACTATTACCCTTTTATTGTTTCCAAATTATAAAATTTATTATAATTTAATTTGTCATAAAAATACTGTTTTTATTCAAAGTTTTTCTATATCAGTTTTATCACAATAGAATATATTCCTGATAATTGAATATTAGAAAAAGCAAATGGACATATTTAATATTTGAATGCATATTACTAAATTGCTTTCTGTAAATGCAATTGTCATAGTTGGGAGCCTTTAAAAGAAGGGACAGTTCAGAGGGAAAGGCAATATGGGAAAGGCATGGAAAAGATGTAGATTAGCAAATTTGACAGTAAATGTAGGACTAAAGTATGGGGAGACTGAGAAAAAGGCTTAGAAAATGTCCATCAACATATGTTTTAAATTCATAGCCAGAATCCAGAGAATATAAAGTGTGAAAAGTTTTTAAATTTGAGACTTAATTTTTTTAAAGAAAGTGAATGAAGGGATTGCCAACACTGTGTTCAACTACAACAGAGAAGAGATCCCTGACAGCCCATGTTTGGCATTCTGTGTTCATTGAGGTATAGGGTCATGGGATTTCCTGGCTTTCAACCATTCAGCACAAAGGTTACCTGTATGTTTTACTGAGATGCGTTTGAAACAGGGCTGAAATTAATAAAATGTTGGCTCATCTCACACAAGATATGTACAAAGAACTCTAACAATGTTCAGGCTGGTTTTGGCAGCTATAAATGAAACTTGATGCAATCATCAAGACACTGATTGCTTTATTATCCCAAATGTCCCCAATAAATTTAAAAATGATGGCTTTTTCTTTAATTATATTTTAATTTCCAAAACTGAAAAACACAAAACAAATAATTAAACAACACAGTGCCAGTTATACAACACATTTTTTATTTTGGGGGAGGTTGGGAGGGGAGTCACTAAACTGTCTTTCTTTCATTGTGATTTCAATATTGGCCCGAAGGTTTTTTTCTTTTGTTTCCTAAATTTTTATTTATGGAACTTAATTTACCAAAAATAATTATAGATGACAGTCACATATCAAGTTATTTGATTAACAAGTATGACCCTTAGGAAAATCACCTCAATTGTTTGAGGATTACTAGTAGTTGGGCAAACAGAGTTAAATGGAATCATTTGTGAACACATTTAACAAGTGATTACCGAGATGAAAATTAGAGAATATAAAATTAGTTGTATTCTTTGCTTTTGAGAAACTCACATTTTAATGATAATTACAGGTAAGAATCACACATTCCGTGGTTTTTAAGACTAGTAGGGAAAAGACTTGTGTCTAGCTTTTTCTTCTTTTAGACTATGCAGATATGATGATAGAATGTATAGGGTTTTGAAAAACCCCATAAAAGGCACATGTAGCACAGCCTAGGTAGTTAAAAACATCTATTTCAGAGAGCAGGTCATTACTTAGCTGAATTACCCAGGAAATGATGACAAACCAGGATCCAGCTGGATAAAGCATCACTTGCAAAGTCATGGGGGTGTTAAGAAGTTGGAGAGTTGGATAATTCAGAGTATCCGAAATTTGAGTTTGAGGTGATATTCATGAACTAGGCAAGAGGCCAAATCACACATGAATGTTTAAATTTCGACTCTGTTGTTAAGTCAGTATTGTTGGAAGATTATACACAAGTAACAGTCACATGAAAAGTTTAGAAAGATCTTCCTGGTGGAGAGATGGAAATTAAATTTGGAGAGTTTAGGAAGTGAGAATGTCACCAGTTTAATTCATTATTAGACTAGTATAATAGTTCAACTGAGATTTAATGAGGCCATTTTCCATGAAAATAAATGGACGAAGAGAGAACAGAAAATATATAAAAAATATTTATTGTCAAGGATGTTGTACAGGAGTTTCTTTCAAAAAACTCAATTTTTTTTTCTTTTGGTTCCACAGATGTACAATTGGGCATCTTTTAAAACAGAAACTATTAAAATGAGAATGCATGAAAGCTAAATTGACTTCAACTTAGAAGAATTTCTTTTTCAGCTCTAATTTTCCTACATTTGCTGTGGAATTAGGTATTGAAATCCACTCAAGTTTCTAATTTTCAGCTTCCTTGCACCTACACAGCCTCACAGCTGTGAATTTGCTAATATAATGGATTCCCAGTTACATCTAACAAGGGGCTCACTAAACAAACATTCTTGCATGGTGTATTTTTATATTAATAAAACTGAGATCAAAATATGGATATGAGTAAACTTAGGGGTCTATATTTTCACAGAATGATTCTTAAAGCTATTCTAATTAAACATGTACCCTTGACCAGGTTGTGACAATTAGATTTAATTTCTTTCATGTGATATTAAGGGATTGCTAGTTCAAATACTTGGCACTACAATGCTGTAACATTGTTGCAGTTCTTAGATATCACCTAGTCTAAAAATTAAATAGTTTCATTTAAATGAGGAAGTGATTTGAAAAAAAAACAGCAAAACAGATACTTCTAATTTATAATCCTGGGATTAGTTCCCTTGATGAGTCCAAAATAGAACATTCTGCTCTTAAAGCCGGAATTGTTCACTTCAATCATGAAACCCAAACAAACATATTAAAATATAATGCATAATCCTAACATGTCTATAGTATTGGAATATCTGGTGTTTGGAGCCAGGAAATTTGTATTACAGTAAAAAGTAAACCAGGTGTATTAGTCAACTTTCACACTGCTATAAAGACATTCCCGAGACCGCATAATAAAGAAAAGAGGTTTAATTGACTCAAAGATCTGCATGGCTGAGGAGCCCTCAGGAAACTTACAATCGTGGCAAAAAGGGAAGCAGGCGCGTTTTAGATGGTGGCAGTGAAAGGGGAAAAGGTCCCTTGTCCCTCTCTCACGGCATGCGACAGGGTGAGTGGCTCGCTTCTTCAGTGCCCTGCTGATCACACCTCTAGGGGAGCACACAGACAGGCAGGTTGTGGGGCTCGTCCCCACAGCAGTGTCCAGGGGTGAATGTTTACAGGTCCTGAAGCTCCAGTGGGCGTGTGCTACTGTGGGCTTTTTTAGTTTTGCCTTCTACATGTGGCTTGTGTTAATCAGCTCAATTAGACCATCTACCTTGTCGCAAAGACAGAGGGCTTTCTGTATCCCGGGTTCTTGCCTTGTTGTACCAGAAGGATCGGACCACACCTGGGCTTGGAGAATGAATGCAAGGTGTTTTTT
>NW_022436955.1:6871814-6972861 GCF_009761245.1 Sapajus apella | reverse complement strand
TGCAACCTCCACCTCTTGGGTTCAAGCGATTCTTCTGCCCCAGTCTCCGGAGTAGCTGGGACCACAGGCATGTGCCACAACACCCGGCTAAGTTTTGCATTTTTTAGAAGAGATGGGGTTTCACCATGTTGGCCAGGATGGTCTCGATCTTTTGACCTCGTGATCCGCCCACCTCGGCCTCCCAAAGTGCCGGAATTACAGGCGTGAGCCACCGCGCTTGGCCATGAGTACAAGGTTTCATGGAGTAGAGGTGGCTCTCATAAGACGGAAGAAGCCCGAAGAGGATGGAGTGGGAAGGTTTTCCCCTGGAGTCGGGCCCCTCAGCAGCCTGGGCTCCCCTCTGACCGTCCCGGTCAGTGACCTGTTGGCATGCCAGTGCCTGTCGGTGCGTGCCTCAGCCTCTTGACCCTCAGCCGCTCGTGTGTTCCTCCGCTGATCTGCTCCTCTCGACATGCAGCTTCCTGTGTGTCTGCCCTCTAGGGTCTCCGGTTTGTATAGGCACAGGGTGGGGGCGTGGCAGGCCAGGGCGATCCTGGGAAATGCAACATTTGAGCAGGCAAACAAAAAGGCCTGTCTTCACCTAGGTCCGTGGGTACAGGCCCAGGGGTGGAGCCCTAGCCAGGGACTATGCCCTCCTCTACCCAGCACTTCCCTTCCCTATCAGCAGGTGACAGAGAGCATGTATGGGCACAGGAAAAACTACCGTTTATACAATCATCATATCTCGTGAGAATTCACTCTTTATCATGAGACCACGTGGCATGGGGGAACTTCCACCATAATCCTATCATTTCTCACCAGGTCTCTCCCTAAACACATTCAACATGAGATTTGGGTGGAGACACAAAGCCTAACCATATCATTCTGCTTCTGGCCCCTCCCAAATCTCATGTCCTCACATTTCACAAAGCCTAACTATATCCCCAGGTAATAATTTTCATGTATGCCCAAGTTTGACAGTGACTAGTCTAAGACTGCAACAATCTCTATCCCTCTACATTTGTTTGAGTACATGATTTCAATTAAAATGTTTTCACCAAGGACAAATGCTTGAAAATCCAATGGCTGCCTTCGTAGATCTGCTCTCACTACCCAGAAACTGTTGAAAAAGATAAGAGAGAGGAAGACTTAGACATGTGGTTAGGTATGGATACATGGGCTAGGGGTAGGCGAACAGACCATAATATATTCCTCTCTGTAACCCTAGTGCTTTGCCCAAAAGCTTGATGCATGGCGGGTGTCCAGCAAAATGAATGGGAAAAGTTAAGGGATTTGGAAATCAGTGACTTTCAGTAGGGAAGTAGAGAAGGTATAAGTTTTGGCTTCTGAAGTGAAGTCTTGAATGCTCCTAGTGATGAACTCTGTAGTTGTCTCTTAATGGGAATAGAAAGCAATTCCTTCACAGGCATTCTGTAAGGGGTTGTATATTGAAAAGTGAAGTAATGATTTTGTCTATGACAAAATTAAATAGGTGGGTTTCCTTATTTCTCCTGTGCGCAGGATTCCATCTTGCCTCTAGATGGTGCTGCTGATTCATGGCTAAGCAGCCACAAACTCCAACTCCTAGGCTGAGTGGAGAGCTCCAACCTGAAGCATCATCTCCACACTAAGCTGACTCTTGCCAATTTGCAGGGAGCTGTATTTTAAAATGCATTCACTGGGCAATTCGGATCACCTTTCCTTCCGACTCTCCTCTTATTACCTCTGTTTTCAAATTAAGGAACATGTTTTAAAGTAGTCTTAATAGCATTTCTAATTATGTATGCTCTTTTTATTTGTGATGTGTACAGTGGAAGAATAGAAATAACTGACCCATGGTTGGGAAAAAAACTGTTTCTAACTGGAAAATGTCATGGTAGACTCGTTCTTTCCATATGCAGAACTTCATCCTTAGATACTCCATTGGTAAATTTGCTCAAAGGGTTTAATCTTTGGTAGTCCAATTTTTCCATCCTTCAAAGAAACAGCTTAAAAACACTAGAAATATAGCATTATTGAAATAGAAACATTTAGGACTGAAAAAGATGTGCCATCTGCACAGCTGTTCTGTCCTTTTTTTCCCAGGACAGATACCCATGTTTTTTCATGGTACTTTCTCCCAATTAGCAAAATCTGGGATCAAAATTCATTTCCAATGTAGAAATGAAGGTGGATGAGTGTCTGTACATACAGTAAACCATGTATTAACCCTGGTCTAGTGTAATTCCATTGATTTAGGTTAGTTATGTGGGACCTAAAGAAGGTAGGTGACCTGCCCATATTCCCGTGAAATAAGTTGCAGAACTAAAAATGAACTCTAGATACACTGACACACTATGCTGATTAGGTCTATTTTATTTCTAAAATTCGAAGCCAGAGTCCTAGTACCATTAACACACTGTCTAGCAAATAGACAACAATTAATTCATTAGTCAATAAACTTATTCAGTAGTATTATGAGCTCAAAACTTAGCTAAATAAATCGCGCTAAAGAGATCAAAGGAAATGTCTCCTGCCCTCAGAAGCTATCATTATTGCAGAGAAGAATACCTATAAAGTATTTTTATATTCAATAGCTATATCTCACATATTGCTATGTGAAACATGTGACATAAAAGAATGTGTGCCAGATGCAGGGAAGGAGGGCATGTGATGTGATAAGCACATACACAAGGAGCATAATCAATGCTCTACTGGGTGACAAAAGCATGGCCTAGGCTCAGTTCACTGAAAATGAAAGACATATTCAAGATCTTTTTTTTTCCCCCAAGAATGAGCAGGAAGTTACCAAAAGTACCGGAGGTAGATGAGTGCATTTATTTAGGTTGTAAAAATATGAAAACAACACTAATAATAGCACATTTGAAGTTGGTATTCCCATATGATAAGTGTCATTTAATTTCCATATCATTGCCACTATGCCTACCTGTATGTGACAGCCACTTCCAATTTTACAGATTTGAAAATTGAGACTCAGAGATGTAAGGAGGTTTACTTGAAGTCAAGCAACAAACTGCATAAGTAATTTCAAAGCTCATGCCTTTAGCCTCTGCATTAGACAGTCTTGCTTATTTTATTTATTTATTTTGAGATGGAGTCTCTCTCTGTCACCAGGCTGGAGGGCATTGATAAGACCTTGGCTCACTGTAACCTCCGCCTCCCAAGTTCAAGCGATTCTCCTGTCTCAGCCTTCCAAGTAGCTGACATTACATGTGTCTGCAACCACGTCTGGCTAATTTTTGTGTAAATATATATTAGTAGAATCAGGGTTTTGCGATGTTGATTAGGCTGGTCTCAAACTCCTGACCTTAGGTGATCCACCAGCCTCAGCCTCCCAAAATGCTGGATTACAGGCACAAGCCACTGCACCCAGCCTAGACAGTCTTTCTGATTGCTTTTGATTAGAACAAAATTAGAAATTAGAAAGTAATCAAATGCCTGTAGCAGTTCATAACCAAAGTTATATTTTAGTTTCAAAAACAAGACCTGGGATGTTTTCCTAAATCTCAGAGGAGGAATCATTCATGGAGGATTGTGGGAGGACGTGTTCCTCTGTCTTACTCAGATAGTTTACCTGGACAACTAAAAGCACACCTGTGCCTGAGAAATAGTTTTCCCAGAGTTTTAAAGTCCCAAAGAGCATGATGATCAAATGATTTGGTGCAGAATCTTATGTTTTAGGTAGGTTATCATGCATCTCTCTCTCTGTTATCATTTACTAAATCGAAGAAAAAAAGATACAGTATATTGACATATGAATTAGCACTTTAATAACCGTACATGCTAAAGCATATAAATAAGCAAGAAACAGCTCAGCCTGAGCATCTTTAGACCAACAGGATGTCACAGCAATCAGTGCCTGGAGACCCAGCCACTCCATCTGTGTCATGCCCTATAGGTGTTGGTAACATCACTGATTATTAATTCACAGACCTGTTCATCCCATCATCACTATACACTGGGCACAATTGCTCATTATTCTCCACTGATTAGAATGCTGTGATTTATAAATGGATGATGTAAAAGAAAAATAGACCAAGGCCATTACTTGCAGGTGGATTTTTCTAGTTCCTAGATTCTGGGGTAATCAATCTTCTATAGAATGTCTCCTGCCCACTTGCTGTTAGGATTTTTTAACCAACATTCTTTACTGGAAACTGCACCAAACTCCGGTATGTCCAATTCTAAAAGGCAGCTTACATGTTATTTTTTATGACAGTATAAGCATCTAATTTACTCTAGTGCCGTCCTTTGTGTGAAAACTACATGTGTGTCAAAGACTCTAAATGGGCAGATTAAAGGGGCTGAGTAGCAAGTGTGGGTATTAATATATCAAGATTGTCACTGCTAAATTACTCAAACTCACTCACGTCCATTAATTGCAGTTGGGCAAAAATTTAGACAGCATAAGTACTATTAAATTAGAGTGTATTTCTATGAACTGGTTTTCAAAGTTGAACCTGTCTTTAAATATTGCCTTATGTAATCACCTCCACTTGACAGGCAAAGAAGACAAAGCGGAGAAATCACACAGCTTGAGAGACAGAAAAAAAAAATGTGCTTTCTGAATACCCATCCTGAGTTTGAACCAAATAATGCTCACATGCTTCTTAGAGGCGAGAAACCTTGCTTTGTGATTTCCTTGTATCTCTTGTGTGTCTCATGCAGCACACAACCCACTGCCCTGAACAAAGTATTTATACATAATAGTCATAACAACAATTATAGCATTTATATAGTGTGAAAGAATTAGGGAGGTGGGGATTAGTTAAAGCCTAAAGAGAAGTGGGAACGTAGGAGAACGAGAAAGTTGTATTTATAGTTATAGGTTCTGTTTGCCTACTTATCTCAGTTGGTGTGGGACTCTATCAGCCTATCTGGAAAACCTTTCTCAGATATGTCAGATAAGGACTTCTCAGATATACATAAAAAAAAATTAAAAATCAATAATGGGAAAGATAAATGATTTTATTTTTCTTTTTTTTGAGATGGAGGCTCACTCCATCTCACCCAGGCTGGAATGCAGTGACGCAATCTCCACTCAGTGCAACCTCTGCCTCCCGGGTTCAAGTAATTGTCTTATTTCAGCCTCCTGAGTAGCTGGAATTACAGGCACGTGGCTCTACACCCAGCTAATTTTTGTATTTTTAGTAGAGACGAGGTTTTACCATGTTGGACAGGCTGCTCTCAAACTCCTGTTCTTGTGATCCACCCACCTCAGTCTTCAAAAGTGTTGGGATTACAGGCCTGAGCCACCTCACCCTGTTGATAAATGGTTTTTAATTAGAAAATAATATGTAAAGTTCAGTGACAAAAACCAATATAAGTTCAGCAAAATGTGAGGCTGTTTTATAAGATTATATGTATATGTAATATACATATAATCTTATATAATTATATAACCTTATATAATCTTATCTCTCTATATAAATATCTATATATAAAATATTATATGTATATAGACAGAGCGATAGATAGATAGAGATCTATCTATCCAGATAGCTAGCTAGCTAGCTAGCTAGCTAGATACATTTTTGAGACAGAGTTTTGCTCTGTAGTCCAGGCTGGAGTGCAGTGGCATGATCTCAGCTCACTGCAACCTCCACCTCCTGGGTTCAAGCCATTCTCCTGCCTCAGTCTCCTGAGTAGCTGGGATCACAGCCACCTGCCCGCACACCCTGGTTGAGATTTTTTTGTATTTTTAGTAGAGACAGTGTATCATCATGTTGGCCAGACTGGTTTTGAACTCCTGACCTTAACTGATCCGCCGGCCTTGGCCTTCCAAAGTGTTGGGATTACAGGGGTGAGCCACGCCTGGCCCAAGATTATATATTTTTAATTGAGTCTATTGCAACATCAATGCTAGTGAGAAGACCAGGAACCTGGGATTGGAGAAAAACACTATGGATTGTTTTTCAAAAATGGCAAACAAACAATAGAAGGAAGACACCAACATCCCTAAGGCCGGACTAAAGAACACAGAGATGCAGTAGGACGTCCTACCGACCAAAGAGACCACTGAACAGGAGGAGTGGAATGAAATTGAGGATTCCCCACCCTGTCATCTTCAAGGCCCAACCGTGATGCAACCACCTGCGAGATGGCCATGAGCCCCAGCTGCACCGGGAACGTGGGCACTCTATACTGAAGCCCCTGACCTGTGCGTCTCTGAGGGGATCCTCCCACTGGACTGCCAAATTCTCTGGTTAGCCGTGGAAAATTATTTTGTATAATTAATGAAAATAAAACACACCATTAATACCCATTTCCTGTGTTTTTAAAACTTTGACCATTTGTTTCTGCAGCTAGCAGCTTGTACCTGCAAATAGAGATACGTGATACAAACCTGTATATTAACTTCCACAGGTAGCTGACAATATCAACTTGTTTTCAAAGATATGTTTATATCAATTTGCCTTGGCCCTTTCCTCTTCTGTATAATCTAAAACAAAAAATAAAAATAAATAGGAGAGTAAGATACAAACCTTTTTATAGAAATCCACTCTATGGGATCACAAGACTTCTTTGACTAGCAGAGACCTCAAGTGAGAGTCAGGCGTTGCATTCCTGATTCAACCAACTTGCTTTTGAAACGAGATAGTCGTTCTTGCCTGAAACAGGAGTGCTGGAAAAACAGACTCATTATTTGGAAAAAGATTGTAAAATGAATCTGAAGGAGGAAGAGCTAAAGAGACTGAGCAAATTCCTATAGTTTCATGTAATACCTGATGATTCTAAATTCTATGAACTTGAATTAAAAAGCAGTAGAATTTCAAATTTCTACCAGAACATGGTCCATTATAAACTTTATTTAATATTTAATTTAAAATGTTCTATTTATTTATTTTTGAGCAAAACAGTAAAATAGCAAAAGGAGTAAGTAGCTGTAGGGAAAGCAAGTCTTCTCTTAAATATTAAAAGAAAAAAAGAATATGCCAAACATTAGGCCATCTTTCAGCTCACTTTCTTATACCCTAATCACCTATGTTCATCATAATACCGGCAAAAGCCCTAAGGATCACAAGAAGATTAAATTTTACTGATTACATTGTCACTAACAAGGAAGGAGAATATCCTGATAGATATAACAATGATTTCCAATAATGTGCTCTGTGACCTTGGAAAATTCACTAACTGTTCTGAACCTCATTTTTAATATCTGCCAAATTAAGTGATTGAAGGGGATAATCTGATGTCCCTTAGATAATTTAAACTCAGGATGTATTCAAAAAGGAAAAAAAATCCTTTAGTTCAAAATGCCCTTCCAGTAAGAAAGTTAAATTACTAAGTACTCAGAACAATTGGTAGCTCCCAAAAGCCTTATGCATATAAATCTGAAGGATGGCCCAACTTGGGTATCATTGGTAATACCCACAATATCATTAGAAAAGCAATAGTGGGCTGGGTGCAGTGGCTCACGCCTATAATCCTAGCCCTTTGGGAAGCCAAGGCAGGTGACTCACGGGGTCAGGAAATGGAGACCATCCTGGCCCACATGGTGAAACACCATCTGTACTAAAAATATAAAAAATTAGCCAGGCATGGTGACGCACCACCTGTGGTCCCAGCTACTCAGGAGGCAGAGGCAGGAAAATCGCTTGAATCCAGGAGGTGGAGGCTGCAGTAAGGGGAGGTGGCGCCACTGCACTCCAGCCTGTGCAACTGAGGGAGACTCTGTCTCAAAAAAAAGAAAAAAAAAAAAAAAAAAAAAAAAAAAGAAGTGGTGGTTCAGACCAAGTAGATCAAGGTCAAACTTATTAACGACTTATTTCAGCTGGTTCTGAAAACTCCTGTGCTGGCTAGAAATCCTACAGCAGAGTTCTGGGTTTATGGGAAATTTTCACTTTGGTAATATGGAAAATGCACTAAACATTAAGTACTGAATTAAGGGAAGCCAGGAATGGAGGGAGGAAAAAGAGGAAGGGGTAATTACACAAGGCTTCTTTGGATAAATAAGAAAGTAACCTCACTTTTATTCTGTACCATAACTGTCTCTTACAGATGTCAAAAAAAAAAAAAAAAAAAAGCGTACCTGTTTTCAAAGAGGCAAAAATATAGACATAAGTCTAACTATCCCTAATCTTTCCAACCTCACAACCCTGGCTCACTCCACTCTCATGCTATAGTTAACCAGTTTGATGTCAAAAAAAAAAAAAAGTAACAAACACATGCAAAAACAGTACGTAAACATGATTGTGCAGCCAGTTTCAAGTGGTTTGCTTTTCTTAGTTAATAGATGTATGAGATCTTTGCACTCTGACTTATGTGGATCTACTTCTTTACTTGTAATGCTGACATAAAATTCCATTTCATGAATACTGTTGAATTAACTATTTCTCTAGAAATTATTCTAGTTAGTTTTGAAATCTTTGCTATTGTTATTTAATATTCATAGCTTACAAACAGTTTTTGATACTTCTTATAATTAAAGAGAGTATGGTTTTGGAAGGCCTGGCACAGTGGCTCAGGCCTGTAATCCCAGCACTTTGGAGGGCTGAGGTGGGTGGACCATTTGAGGTCAAGAGTTTGAGAACAGACTGGCCAACATAGTGAAATCCAATCTCTACTAAAAAAATAAAATAAAATCAGTGGAGTGTAGTGGTACGTGCCTGTAACCCCAGCTACTTGGGAGGCTGAGGCAGGAGAATTGCTGGAACCCCAGAGATGGAGGTTGCAGTGAGCTGAGATTGCATCACTGCCCTGCAGCCTGGGTGATGAGTGAGACTCCGTCTCAAAAAAATAAAAAATAAAAAAATAAATAAGAGATTATGACTTTTGAATAAAAAATATCTCCTCTATGGATATACTGTGTGCTATAAAAGAAAAGCATATTCTTACTCTTCAACATTAAGAAGGTAACATAAGTTTAAGTCTTGTTTCAATATTGACCGTGCAACATTAGGAAATTGCTTTTTCTCCCAGTATCCATTCCCTTATCTGCAAAGGGTTTAATGATTGTGTAAGCATTGGAAAAAATGAATGTATAAATAAACTCTCCCACAATAACAATAGTATAGTGAAAGAATAACTTTTAAAAATAAAAGCCAACTGGCTGGGCGCAGTGGCTCATGCCTGTAATCCCAGCACTTTGGGAGGACAAAGCGGGTGGATCATGAGGTCAGAAGATCAAGATCATCCTGGCCAAAATCGTGAAATCCCGCCACTACTAAAAATACAAAAATTAGCTGGGCATGGTGGCGGGCACCTGCAGTCCCAGCCACTCGGGAAGCTGAGGCAGGAGAATTGCTTGAACCAGGGAGGCGGAGGTTGCAGTGAGCTGGGATCGTGCCACTGCACTCCAGCCTGGCGACAGAGTGAAACTCAGTCTCAATAATAATAAAAGCCAACTCTGCCCATTGGAGTCTTTTTACTGAGTGTGTGGTTGTATCAGGTAAGAATTCTTATTGTAATTCAGCAAATGTATAGAGTACAATAATGCTCTTCGCCTTACACTTAACCTTTGCTATGCCTGGTGGTCAAAAGCAAAAACACACTTCTTTGCAGTATACTCTAGAGAAGATATAGATGATTGGATAAATAAAGAGAGGGAATATTTCAAATCAGAGGTATTTCAGGGCTTACTGACATTAAACTGGTATAAACTATATGTCTTGCAAGCCACAGAATCTCAAAGATAACGTTCTTCCTGGAACATTTTCCAAAGTATTTGCTTTATATCTTCAAATTGGCAGGAATATTTACAGAGAAGATTTGGTAGAAGCATTTCCAATATTCAGAAAGAAACTGTCTCCAAATATCAAGTATACTTAAAAATATTTATTTATATTAGAAAAATCAGCTCAGTGGTATGATTTTTAAAAGGAAAGAACAAATGACATAATCTGACATAATTTATGCCTTAGAAAATAGCAAAACAAAATAAAAATAATACAGTTCATGTTTTTTGAGAATGTATTAAGATCCTTTCATTAGATATTTAATCTTGCTGTCTTTTGATCTGTAAATTATTTTATATATTTATATATATATATATTTTCCTTTGATGAGGGGTATTTGCTGTAGACACAGATATACAGCTGGAAGCATGTATTGGGATTCTAAATTGCCTCCCCTTAAAGATGTTTCTATCTTATAAGTGAACTTTATATATATACCATTATAAATTTTATATTCAGACTATCAGGGATAAATCTGGCTGCTAACTTAAAATCTTTCAACTAATCCAACTCTCACTTATATGTGTTATAGAAATTGTGTTATTTTCTACTTCTCATAGCAGCTTGGAAATTGTACAACCTACTTTAGTATTCTTTAGTTTTTAACAAGTAAGACTGGGAATTGAGGAATAATCAGTAATGGTTATCTGCCTTTTCCTATTTAAGAACAATAATGGTGCTCACTCATCCCGAACAAGGCCTTTAATTAATCATTGTAGCTATGCAGGTTGAAGTCCCAATGTTATCATCACTGAAGCATAGCAGTAATATAAACTCCTGCTTAAGTGCTTTTGTTCTGTGAAATAAATCTTTGCATTACAACCATTTCTAATCACTTATTAAAAGTATAACACTTTGCTATTATCATACTTGATTGTGATGTTTTTAAGCCGTTTATTTATCTACTTGCAAGCACAAATTTAATTTGCTAGAATTTTTTAGCATATAGTGGATTTTGTGGGAGGGAGCAGGAGAGTCCTCTACAAAAATGAACTCTCACGAATACAAATAAAAGCAAAAGTAAAAGCAAAGCTACTTTACAGAATAAAATAATAATCTGAATGCCTAAACTGATTAGTTACTCATTGGACATTTGGAATAGATTTTAAAAGTGTTGGTGTTATTGGATTCAGCTATTCAACATGACCAAAAGAAACAACTGATTATATCAAGATAACCATATTATCTGAAACAAATGGAACTTTCTATTGACTTTAAAGGAATGTTCTTCTCTAATTTGGAAGTTGCGGTAATAGCCTAATTTGCTTAAATGTTAATTTGTATCTGTGAATAATTTAAGTGAAATTACTACTTTATACTCTCATGGTACTCACATATCCCCGGGAAGACAACTTTTTAGGAGACTTTATCTAACCAGGTGCAAATGGTTGCTTTTTAACTCAACAGTCAGTTGAAAAGTCTTATGAGGACTAATCATTTATCAATAAAGAACACAGCAGAATACATTGGCTGATGCCATGTGCCAGTCCCACCCCTAGAGCACCCATGGAACAATACATAATCTCCTGACACTTTTTTTTAATTATTATTTTTTTAATTGCATTTTAGGTTTTGGGGTACATGTGAAGGACATGCAAGACTGTTGCATAGGTACACACATGACAGTATGATTTGCTGCCTTCCTCCCCATCACCTGTATCTGGCATTTCTCCCCATGCTATCTCTCCCCAACTCCCCACCCCCCGCTGTCCCTCCCCTATTTCCCCCCAACAGACCCCAGTGTGTAGTGCTCCCCTCCCTGCCTGACACTCTTTTTTAAGCACACATTGATTAAATGCCTAAATTGGGTCTAATACAGTTTATGAGGAAATGTAATATCACTATTTCTTAAACAAATAGACCAGAACTTATACAGCCAAATGAATGTTGCTTTTTTGAAACAGGTGCCTGGGGAGGCTGCAGACTTACTTCAATATATTACCCCATTTAAACACTTTTCTAGAGTTCTCTTTTAGTGTCATTTCAGTGACCCAACCAATTGGATCATAACATTTTAATCCAAGATATTGGAGACTTTTTTGCAAACAGAGATAATTTGAGATAGATTCACTACTATGTTGTGAAATTAAACTACCTTATTAATTAAAAATGTGTTCACTAATCAGTTATATAATTTACTGCCTGAAGTCTTCAAGCAGTCTCTCTGAGTGACCTAATGAACGAAGATTTGAATAACTTAATGTATGGCACTTTCACTCCTCAATAAAAACAATTTTACATTGGAAAGACCAACTCCAAATTTTGAAAATAAAATTGGCTAATGTATGAAAATAATTTTTTATTACCAAGAAAGCTTATTCCTTTCCTTCCTCATTTAAACACACCTTGGGTGCATCTACTCTAAGTCATGCATTGCACTAGGTGGAGGAAAAATAAAAAACATAGGCATTGCCTATCCTCAAGACTTCATGGTCTAACCAAGAAGAAAAACAAGTAACCAGAAAACAAAAATACTGCCCAATTCAAGTTAGAACAGAGTGAAGCAGAGGATGTGTGGGACTAACCAGAGAAAGGAAAGGGAAGGTTTAGAAAAGGCTTCCTAGAGAAGAATTTGTGGGCCTGGAAAAATATATACTTGTAATCACACCATCCCACACATGTCAGGGGAGGACATTAGGATCCAAATAAAAATAAATAAATAAATCTAGCTTTGAATGATTTCTTTCTCAAAGATTTTAACTGTGGGTTATTTAACACAGACCTCAAGAACTAGGGTTCAGTCAATGTGAAGAATATATATACAACCTGCACTATCAAGGAAAGATAAAGTTTATGCCTGTTGTCCTGAGGAAATTGTGACAATCCCTTCCTTTTACTCTGAAAAGGTATGATAAGTGATAGCTAATTTTATATGTCAATCAGACTGGGTCACAGAACACCAGGAGGTCTTGTTAAATGTCATTTCTGGCTGTGTCTGCAAGGGGTTTCTACATTTGAACTGGTAGATGTAGCAAGTGAGAGTGCCCTCCCCAGTGTGGGAAGGCATCATCCAATCTGTTCAGGGCTCAAATAGAACAAAACGGTGGAGAACGGGAAGATTCACTCTCCCTGCCTGTTTGAACTGGGACCTCCATTTTTTGTCTTTGATGCTCTGGGTTCTCAGGTCTTCATAACTGGACAGGAATCTACACCACTAACTCTGGCTTTCAGGACTGCGAACTACACAACCAGTTTTTCTGGGTCTCCAGCACCCACTGTGTAGTCTTTTATCCCTCATCCCCCTTCCACCCTTTTCTCCAAGTCCCCACACTCCATCGTATCAGTCTTAATGCCTCTGCATCCTCATAGCCTAGCTCGCACTTATGACTGAAAACTTAGGATGTTTGGTTTTCCATTCTTTAGTTACTTCACTTAGAGTAATAGTCTCCAATTCTATCCACGTCGCTGTGAAAGCCATTACTCCATTCCTCTTTATGACTGAATAGTACTCCATGGTGTGTGTGTGTGTGTGTGTGTGTGTGTGTGTGTGTGTGTGTGTGTGTATGTGTACCACAATTCTTTATCCACTCATTGGTTGATGGCCATATGGGCTACTTTCATATTTTTGCAGTTGTGAATTGTCCTGCTATAAACATGTGTGTGCAAGTATCTTTTATGTATAATGACTTCTTTTCCTCTTAGTAGATACTCAGTAGTGAGATTGCTGGATCAAACAGTAGCTCTGCTTTTAGTTCTTTAAGGAATATCTCCGCTATTTTACATAGTGGTTACACTAGTTTATATTCCCACCAGCAGTGTAAAAGTGTTCCCTCTCCACTGCATCACCACCATCATTTATTATTATTATTATTTTATTTTTTGATTATGGCTATTCTTGCAGGAGTAAGGTGGTATTGCACTGAGGTTTTGATGTACATTTCCTTAATCATTAGTGATATTGTGCATTTTTTCATATGTTTGTTGGTAATTTGTGTATCTTCTTTTGAGAATTGTCTATTCATGTTTCTAGCCCATTTTTTTCATGAGATTTTTTTTTCTTGCTAATTTGTTTAAGTTTCTTATAGATTCTGGATATTAGTCCTTTGTCAGGTGTATAGATAGTGAAGATTTTTTTTTCCCACTTGTGGGTTGTCTATTCACTCTTCTGATTGTTCCTTTTGCTGTGCAGAATTTTTTTTAGTTTAGTTAAGCACCACCTATTTACCATTGTTTTGTTGTATTTGCTTTTCGGTTCTTGGTCATGAAGTCTTTTCCCAAGCCAATGTCTAGAAGGGTTTTCCCAATGCTATCTTCTAGAATTTTTTCCTGGTTTCAGGTCCTATATTTATGTCCTTGACCCATCTTGCGTTGATTATTTTATAAGGTGAGAGATGAGGATCCAGTTTCATTCTTCTACATGTTGCATGCCAACTATCCTAGCACCATTTATTGAATAGGGTGTTCTTTCCCCACTTCATATCTTTGTTTGCTTTGTCAAATATCTGTTGACTGTAAGTATTTGGCTTTATTTCTGGGTTCTCTATTTTGTTCCATGGCATAGAAGGGACATAGCTTAATGTGATAAAAGCCGTCTATGACAAACCCACAGGCAACATAATACTAAATGGGAAAAAGTGGAAAGCATTTCCTCTGAGAAATTGGAATAAGACAAGGATGCCCACTGATTACTTCTATTCAGCATAATACTGGGAGTCCTAGCCAGAGCAATCAGTCAAGAGAAAGAAATAAATGGCATTTAAATCAGTAAAGAGGAAGTCAAGCTGTTACTGTTTGTTGATGATGTGATTGTATATCTAGAAAACCCTAACGACTCCTCCAAAAAGCTCCTAGAATGATAAATGAATTCAGCAAAGTTTCAGGATACAAAATTAATTTGCAAAATTCAGTAGCTCTGCTATACACCAAGAGTCACCAAGCTGAGAATCAAACCAAGAACTCAACCCCTTTTACAATAGTTGCAAAAATAAAATAAAATAAAATACTTAGGCATATAACTAGTCAAGGAGGTGAAAGGCCTTTAAAAAAAAAGAAAGAAAGAAAAAACACTGCTGAAAGAAATCATAGATGACACAAACACATGGAAATATATCCCATGCTCATGGATGGGTAGAATCAACATGGTGAAGATGACCATACCGCCAAAAGCAATCTACAAGTTCGTTGCAATTTCCATGAAAAAACCGCCATCATTCTTCACAAAACTAGAAAAGACAATCCTAAAATTCATATGGAAACAAAAAGAGCCAGCAAAGCAAATGCAATGCTAAGCGAAAGAACAAATCTGGAGGCATCACATTACCTGACTTCAGATACTACATTGCCATCGTCACCAAAACATCGTAGTACAGGTATGCTCTGTATGTTTATATGCATATATTGTTTACATGTTTTTATATATAGGATACATATATATGCATATTTCAATATATGTGTGTGTATATATCCTATTGCTTCTGCTTCTTGTGGGCAAATTATTGAGCCTCAGAGCCTCAGTTACCTCACATTTTTAATGAATAGGATGGGAGAATAATGGATGAGGAGGAGAGGAGTAAATGTTATATCTTGAAGACTGAATATGTTAATGTGTGCCAAATTTGTAGCTGCCTGGCATATGTACCAACTATTTGTATCCCAGCTACCATATACTGTTAGCTACTTATAATCACATCCATGGAGAGCAGCAGTGCATATGATTTAAAAGCATGCTCTGGAACCAGAATATGTAAATTTTATTTCTGGTTCTTCTAGGTACTAAACTTAAAAGCTGTGAAGCATTCAGCAAATTATGAAACTTCTTTGTACCTCAGTTTTCTCATCAGTGAAATAGAGATATTAACAATAACATCTACTTCATGTAGTTATTAACAACATCTAAGGTTCATACAAAGAACAATTCTTAAAGTTTCCACGGTACAGGGAGTAGTGCCACAAATATCATCATTATCATCGTCATATTTATTTTAAGGCTAGCATGTGTTAATATTTGAGGTCATTACAAAGGCCACTGAGCCTAATGAACCTATATATGTTTGTACTAGCCATTGCTAATAATATTTTTTTTTTGCAATTCTCTATTTGGTATCAATAGCCTGTACATTTTATGTAAATTTTAAATTACAATGTTGCCTTTCATTCTATTGGACCCTCACTA
Source organism: Sapajus apella (assembly GCF_009761245.1). NCBI lineage: Eukaryota > Metazoa > Chordata > Mammalia > Primates > Cebidae > Sapajus > Sapajus apella. Next base: position 6,957,093 of record NW_022436955.1, on the reverse strand, counting down.
ATTATGCTGGGACTTGGCTTCCTAGTGTGAACTTGATTTTTTTTTTCTATCCACCCCTTTTATATTTCACTCCAGTGCTCTTAGGAATTATTAACAATTAAGATGGCTGTTGAATATTAAAGTACCAAGAAGCACCCACTCAATTCATTAACGGTATTTGACATCTGGCAAATGCTCAAAATTACTAAGAGAAGCAGAAATACCTATTTTTTTTTAGCATCTCTGTTCTTCCTTCACATCATTTTTTTTAATCAAATTTACTTATTCTTTTAATTCTGGTGAAATTGTTAGCTATGATGTGAAACAATACCTGGCATTTGAAAAGGATGACTAAATGAAAAATTAAGTTCTCACCAGGAAGCCAAGTCCCAGAATATGTAGTGAAGACCCAATATGTTGAAAAGCAAAGAAAACTTGTTTGCCTTGTAACTTCCACTTCCAGTCAGAATTATCTTACTCTCTGCAATGCCTATTTGGAATTATTCATCTTGGTTTTCGTCATAGCTGCATGCAGACTGGGTTTTTCTATTCAGTTGTAAGCTATTGAATAATGGACAGCCTACTTTTGTTTTATGCCTCTGTGTAGTTCTTGATTTACTTTTACCTCATTCTTCAGCAGGATGTTGCAAATTTTAAGAATACAAGAAATATTTGTTAAATAAATAAATGCATAACCATAAAAGAAAATTAATGTTGATGGTTGACTCCAGCAGTCCATGACACATCCAGAAACTCTATTTCTATGTGTTTGGACACATCTATGCATATATATATATATATATATATATATATATAATTACATATATTATGTAGATATAAAACACATAATAATGTGCACAGAATATATTTCTATGTTTGAACAACACTGTTTTGGTTTTATTTCAATATTGATTTTGCAAATACAAGAATATTTGTCCTAAAAATTAGAATTGTTTTAAATTATCTCTCTTTCTTATACATGCACACACACACACACACACACACACACACTGAAACCAGCCAGTAACACCCCTGTGACGTTGCTTTTGATAAACAGGCACAAAATAAGTTAGGTATGCTGAGCAGGTGAATATCAAAGGCAAACTTTCCCCTGCTGCCATTAACTGCATGAAAGCTTTTGGGAGTTACTGTTTTTTTCTCATTTTAGTGGTTTGTATAATGAGATGAGAAGACAGAAACTCTGGAAACTCTTGGATCCATTTGTAACTGCTAGATAAAGAGAAACGCTCTGCAGAGGAATGATGATTCTACTTGAAAACACTGAACATCCAGATTCCTGAAGTGGCTAAATATCACCCCTGCCTTGCCTGGTACCATGCAGTGTCTTGCCTTATGGAGTATGCTTTACTTTTCACTTTTCTCTTTTCAGCTTCATGAGCATGACCTTATCTCCATGCTCACTTTGGCTCACTGTGAAATACAGTCTTGGGAGCAGAAGAATTAAAACACACTTATGCCTATTAAGAAAGTGGGAAACCAAAGTAATCACCACATGCACGCACACACACACGCATGCACACATGCGCGTACACACACACACACATATTCTACATAAGACGTAAACAATATCCAACAGCAAGGAATCTGGCCAACTCACTGTGTATATCTTAAACCTTCTAGAGTGCCTTTGGAATGTTGAGTCAATTTCAAACTTTTATACCTGTATTTGCCTATCTTTTTTGCCTTTTTCTTGCCATTACAAATAAATAGCACTTGACTTAGAACCTGTTGCCAGGATTGACTTAGTGGTTTGTATGTATGTTTGTACTCTTGGTGCTTTCTGTTAATGTAGTGTTGTATTACCCTCCTGTGCGTCTTCTCAATAGTATGGATAACCAACATGGTATCACATCTGATGTCGATACCTGAACAATTTCTAGGTATTGCTTTTTTAGGTATGACAAGATTATGAAGACTGATAAAAGAAAACAGTTTGTAACCAGATTGATGATACTTCCGATGTATTTGGAGACGTGTCAAGCAAGAAACAGTTTCAAAAGGCATCAATGGGTTCTGAGGGTGAGGAGAGGTATTCCACAGAAGACATTTACTCTTCTAATCTATCTAAGGGCCAGGAGGACAATAAACTTCCAGAAATGCTGGGTGTGGATTTGGAAGTTCACATATCTATATGAATAGTTCTTGGTATTTAGAAATCTTGCATCCTTAATCCCGCTTTGGAAAAAAATATTTCTCATATTAGTGTACATTTGCATAATTGGTTGAATTTTCTGGCATTAGTTATTTTTTTTAAATAATCCAACATCTTTCCTGAATATAAACGTAGTAAGTGAGTTCTCTTCTCTGGGTCAAATCAGGGTCTTGTAACTTTGCTAGCTCATTTGCTTCCAAAAAGCTCAGCCCAGGGAAATAATCCTCCAAAAATCTTGTATACAAACATCTTCTGGGGATCAGTCAACAATTGGGTATTATACATCCCCTTGATGCATTCCAGCACTGTCCTTTTTAGGGTGTCCACTTTTCCCCACTGATCAATAAAATCCAAATCCATACCCGTTTTGTTTTCATAATTATCATTAATGTCTCAGTTTACTGATAAGATTATCCTAATTTAACAACACATTACATGGTCATTCTAATCACCTCTGCATATTGTATATTGTGTTTCCTAAAACTGCTTTTTTTTTGAAGTATAGTCCATAGATTAAATGTGTTAGTACAGTGTAAAAATACACTTTTACTCTATTAAAAAGTTTTTTTTTTTTAAGCAAAATCCTATGTTTCAATCCCAGAGATTGTGATTTGATTAGGTCTACTTGATGTTCATGAAGTTGTATTCATACAATTAATATTCACTGAACACATAACCAGATGCTCTTTTCAGGACTGAAAATAATCAATAAACAGGATACGTTATTTGCATTTTCAATGGTTCTGCTAACTAAAATATTTTTGTAAAATCTAAAGTAAAAATTAATGAAGCTATAATATTTGACAGCTGTAAATTATCTCAGCAATTATTTAGCCCAATTCTTTCATATTTTAGTTAAAGAAAGTAGAGTTGAAATATAATAATAATAATAGCAACAACATAAACTATTATTTATGGAGTGATACCCTTATTCTAGGCACTGTCCTAAAATTTTAATAATCATTGCTTTCTAGCCCTTCAAAACACCAATGAGGAGGTACTATCAACTATCCTCATTTCTTAAATGGAGAAACTGAACTCAGAAATATTAAGGAATTTTATAAAAATAATAGAAATAATGAGAGGGTGAAGCAAAACATTATCCAAGCAATATGACTTAAGAGTCTATTTTTGTTTTTTTTTTTTCCTTTCTCTCGCTTTTGATACAGAATTTCCCCTCTGTTATCCAGGCAGGAGTGCAGTGGTGTGATCTTGGCTCACTGCAACCTCCGCCTCCCAGGTTCAAGGGATTCTCCTGCCTCAGCCTCCTGAGTAGCTGGGACTACAGGTGTGTGCCATGATACCTGGCTAATATTTTTTCCTTTCTTTTATTTTCTTTTCTCTTTTGAGTCAGAATTTCACTCCTGTTGCCCAGGCTGGAGTGCCATGGCACTGTCTCTGCTCACTGCAACCTCCATCTCCCGGGTTCTAGTGATTCTCCTACCTCAGCCTCCCGATAGCTGAGATTACAGGCATGCACCTCTGTGTCTGGCTAATTTTGTATTTTTAGTAGAAATGGGTTTCCTCCATGTTGGTCAGGGTGGTCTTAAACTCCTGACCTCAGGTGATCCGCCTGCCTTGGCCTCCCAAAGTTGTGGGAATACAGGCGTGAGCCACCATGCCTGGCCAGAGTCTATGTTCTTAAACAATGTGTGCAACTCTTTCCCTTTTGTCCTCATAATCATTATGTGAACTATATTTGGATAAGAACCTAGGGTTCTTGATTCCTCAAGACTATTTTCCTTCTGGTTTATCATGTTTCCACAAGCGAAACATCATCAAAGTTATTGCTACACTTTATGCCACTGAACTTCTCATTTCTGTAAGTGAAATAATACATTCTAACACCCCAGCAGCAACAGTTAACCAATTAACTGAAATCTAACTCTTAATTAATTGATATGCCATGCTACCTGCTTTAAGAAATATAGTGTTTGAGTACTGTGGTGGATTTGAAAAACAAAAGAAGATGCATTGTGAGCAAATGTTGGTGAAGGTTTTAAATGCTATGTGTCTCCTTTGGGACAGCAGAAATCTGTCCAAAATCCATACAAAAGTAGCAGCTGATCAACTCTTGTTGGGATAGAGGTGATTTTTAGTGTAAGGTTTATAGTATCCTTAGATTTGTTACCTCCATGTTGACAGTGTTTCTACATTAACAGGCAATTAATCTTGGCAAGCGTATATGCATAATTTAAATGAGGTGATTTTGAAGTCACTGGAAGATGTATGAAATAATAAAAATACCAAAAATTTCTAGAGTCCTTGGCACATATGCCAGAAAATATGTTTTTGCTTTGTTTTGTTTTTTCACATTTAGAAAACAGCAAGTCATTAATTCATTACACAAATATCTCTTTAGCAATTATTGCCAGTTTTCAATATGAAAAAGACTGAAAGTCACTCTCCAAAGACAGAGAAATAATAAATGGTGTCATTGGGATTGGAACTTAGGTTTCAGGAAATCCATCTGGTACACAGAGTTTTCAATTCATTGTTACTTCCTCAATAACTTTCAAACTGAAGATCGATGCATCCATTTATCTGCTTAATTTCTAAAAACTGTCATCTAGAAAGCAGGAAACAGCAGCACAACAAAATGGACTGAGAAAATGAATTATATCTGAAAATGTAGGTCTGTCATCTCTAAATATGAGGTCACTTCAGAATTCTAAGAAAATGTTTCAACATTAGAAACTACAAATTTTCAAATTTTTCTTTGCTATATTTTGATTGTCAAAATGATGTTAACCCATGAGTGTTAACATGCATTGGTTGCTGTCACTGTGTTTAAGGAATGCTTTCATTTTCTGAATCCGAATACAAGTTTTATTACTTAATGAGTGTATAACTATGTGCAAGATATTTAATTCTGACTTAGTTTTCTCATTTGTAAAATGGGAGTGCACATAAAACCTCATAGAGATTTGAGGGAATGAAAGAAAATTTTATGTATAACATCCAGTGTGAGGTATGAGTATATGTCAAAAAAAAGCTACAATTTTGTGAAACTATGTGTGTGTGTGTGTATGTATATATACACACACGTATACATATATATTTATACACACATATATACATTTATTCGCAGACCATATTGCTAGTGTATACATTTAAATTATACACTAAAACCTAGAAAAATACAAGTTTGTTGTCTTCATAATAGACTTACATTTGAAAAGAGTTTTAGATATACCTATTCCTGTTAATATTACCAATATGTATATATTATTCAGTGGCATTATTAGATCATAGATTCTAAGGAATGTAGTCAAGTATTAAAGAATTGTTTTCTCTTAAGGTCAGCATTTCCCAAACTTTAGGTGTTTGCAAACTGTCATTATGATTTGTACCATTTCTACATACTATGTCAGTTGTTATTTTTTGATATTTTTAAATTAAAACCTTGCTTGTCGATATGTTTAAAAGGAAACCTTTTATCATTACAATAAATGGAAAGCAGATTCACTTACCGTAAATATAAGACACTAAAATTAAATAAAAGAACAAAATATATACCTTTGTCATGCTCTATTAAAGTCTTTGAGACTGAGATACACTCTATCTTGGTTACAATGGCAAGTGTTGAAGGTGTGTTAAAGACCCAATAGCAACATACTGATTCATTCTCCTTGATGTATCCAGAGGGAATGAAAGAAAGTTGAGATGAGAATAACTTTCTCACTATAAGATTCAAGGTTAATTATTGCTTTTTCAGCATACTGTCTAAAACCGTATCTTATTTCAATAAAAATCACTCTGATTTACATCCTAGTTTCACATCCCCCATGCAGGCAAATCCTATACTAGTCAATTTCTACTTCTATTTCAAAGATCCTACCAATCTTTTAGGATGTGTAAGTGTCAAATATTAAAAGAAGTAGAAAGGAAAGTTAATAGTGAAAGTTGTGGGGTTAACTGTAAGTCAAATGGATTGAGTAGAGCCATTGAATAATAATGTCTTTATAATTGACATGAGAGTGCTGTACAGTTCAGCCCTTAATGCGATTGTCTTGAAAAGTTCAAAGACAAGAGACTACTTTTCCCTTTTTGGTACACATATCAAACAGTTTTGTAATAATTCATGTGATGATGGACTGAGATTGTTTTATGATTGATAAACTCAGGGGATATAATGTATCATTTTTGAAGTAGGTGTTATGGTGATTGGTTTAATAATGATAGGAGGTGTCAAAGATTAAAAATATCAAGGGAAATGTCTATATAATATGCAAATGACTGTTAAGTGCAAGCATTTTTAACTAGATGAAGAAAGCACATGCACCAAAAAGACTTGAACATCATTCTGTCTGGGACCCTCTGCTTCATGCAGACACCTGGGATACTTTAAAGTTCATTGCTGGAGTGGGTTTATCAATCTCTTAGAGAATATTCTCTCTCATAATTCAGAGATATAAACACAGCATCACAAATTTGAAAATCATGTAAAAAAGTAGTAAGTAGACAGAACCTTTTTAAGCAATATTCTTTCTTTTTTTTAATCAATGCTTCCAATGGAAGAAAAATAAATTCTTTTTTTGTTGTTGTTGTTGGGGTGCAAAGGTATTTTCTTCTTTTTTTGTTGCATTTTTGGTTTGGGGGTACATGTGAAGAGAAAAATAAATTCTTAATTAAGAACAGCAATAACAACAAAAAGAGATTGCCTAAACTGATTAATTATATTTTACCCCTTTCTCTGTAGATGAGGGTTGGAGTGGTCATTTATATGTCTATGTCAGAGAGATAAGATTGTTGAATACATCTAACAAGATATATTATCTCATTTATGGGATATCCACGTCCATGGAAAACTATCATGTATTTATGAATCTCTGGAGTTCCAGAGATTTAATAGATGACATATCAATAGTCAAATCACTTTCCTAAACCTTATCCACAAATCTGGCTTCTTCTATTATACACTTTTTATTTAGCCTTTTATTTAGCCATCATTTAACAATGATGATGTTATTATAAATGTATTCTTTCAGAAAATGTACACATTGACATTGGCCACCTGAACATTTTTCTCAATTTTACTTTCAAAGTATGAACATAATTTGAGTTTCAGAATGTGATTCTTGCATCAGAAGTTGTACCAGTTGTTTACATGTATATTCTTGCCAACCCAGAACTCATGACAGTTAAGAGCAGCCACTTGTTTTGAAAAGACACCAATGACAAGAGGCATCCCTCCACATAACATCCTGTCTGCAATGGGCATGCTTTCTGACTAAGACTTCACAGTAGTATCTGTGCTCATTGCAGTCCTTCTGTTGGAGGAAACGTCCACAGAGTTCCTGGACTAAACCTCCCTGCTCTCTGGTTACAAAGGATCTACAAACCTGATATGTTGACTTTTTAAATGGGAAACATACAGTTCCAACCCTTACCACCGTTCCTGACTCTGCCTTCAATTAAGCACAGGGTGGGGTGGTTGAGAGGGGAAGAATAAACTGTTTTCCCTCCATCAGTTTACTCACTTTCTGATCAACATGAAATACGTAGGAATTTAATTATTCACAGAAAAGCTATTAAATACATACATGTCTCTGAAATCAAAAGTTTCAACAGCATTAAGTCATTTGCTGTTAGCTATCCATTCTCTTAGCTGTAGGAATAAACCCCAAATGCCCATTTTTGTCTCCTCACTGAATGTTGTGTTCCCAGGATCTTCAGAAGGAATGTTAGCAGGACTGTATACCCAGAAGGAATGCTCAGCATGAATCCTCCAAATGTTTTATACTCAGAGCGAGACACAAATCATCAGCATAAGAGAGATGAGTGTGGCCAGCTTGGAGAAATCGTCAAATGACCAGAGCCCACTTTCTCTGTAAAAAAGAAGTCTGACTGTCTTGTGTATCACTACATACACAGCACTAACTGCAATACCTAGCACATCATAAATGCTACAGGCACTACTGGTTGACTGACTAAATGAATCAACAAAGTAAAAACAATAAATAACTGCAGGAGTTTCATTATTGAGTCATATTCTGCTATTCTGAGGTTTCTGAGGTAGTCACAAATCACGTTGCTCATTCCTTTACTATATCATAAAGGTTATCAATCCAGACAAAATCGTAAAATAACCTCTAAATATTTACATATATATGTGTGAATGCGTGTATATATATACATACATATACACATATACATATATATACACACATACATATATAGGTATGTGTGTCTATATATGTGTGTGTATATATATGTGTGAATGTGTATATATATACATATATATGTGTGTGTCTATATATGTGTGTGTGTCTATATATGTGTGTGTGCGTATATATACACACACACACATATAGACACATATATATAGACACACACATATATATGTATGTCTATATATGTGTGTGTGTGTGTGTGTATATACACACACACACCAATGCCTTCCTCAATTGCATTAAATTTTCTGGGGTGTGAACAGGCCATTATTCTTTTTTGATTTTTAAATAATCTAAAGTGCTGATTGGGATTAAAACCCTTGACAGGGGACAAATCCTCTTACAGAAATAAGTAGAGCCTTGGGTTGTCCATTGCTCTTCAAAGAGAGTTAACATTAACTCCTAAGAAACTGGAGCAGCTGGCAAACTTTTAGTCCAGTGGTTTTCGAATTTGAAGATGTATCATAATCACCAGTGAATCTTGTTAAAATACATATTGCTGGTTTCTAAGCCCAAAGATTCCAATATGGTATGTCTGGGATAGGATGCAGGAAGGTGCATTTCTAAATTTCCAAGTGATGCTGTTGCTATTAGTTATTGGACAACTCTTTGAAAAGCACAGCTTATAATCCAGTGTTTTTCAATAATTTTTCTAGTCATAATGATCAAAACAGCAGCTGGAAAAGGCAAACAGAGATAGAAAGCACATTGGTGATTGTTAAGGGATGGTGTTATTAGGGAAAATAGGAGCATAAATTTGGGGAAATAATGAACCTATTCTGTATCCTGATGGTGTGGTGGTTACAGGAATCTATACATGTTTTAAAACACACAAAAGTGTTAATTTAAAAAATAGTTAATTTTTGCTTTGTTGGTGGGGAGCGGGGGAAGCCTATATGGTATAGTAGTCTTTCAAATATTTTTTTGGAAAAAAAATTCCATGCCAACTAAGTAATTTGAATTTTGAGTGGGATAAAATTTTACAATTTTTGACTCTTTTACTTTATGCACATTTCTTGAGGAAATCTCAGACAACTCTGTTGGCCCTAAAGACTCATTGCCCCGAGCCAGTTCAATTTGCTCTACATATTTTGAAGCCATTTCATGACCTCTAAAGGGTACACTTTTATTTATTAAACAAAATTATCCTTCCTGGTTGAAGGTAAAAATAAGAAAAAAAATATTTTTAAAGTATTCTTGGAGCCAAACTTCCCCATCTTCTCAATCATCAACATAAATAAAAACTAATACGTTACCTTTCAAAAATTATTTTTTGGGGATCAGTTGGAAACTCTCTAAGAAGCAATAGATAATACTGTGTTCCTGTGTTATTTGTATAAGGAAAGATGCCCCATCCTCCATTCTTCGGACTATCTAAATGCCACACACCTCAGGTAGATGACATGGACAATGTGCTTTACTTAAGTCAGTGGGATACTAGATTATTCTCTTCCATATAAAACAAGCTGTCCTTAACTATCAACAAGCCCTGTCCAAGTTTATTTTAGGAAACCACACAACACATTAATTTGTTATATCTCTCAGGGAGAAATATCATTTTGAATACCTAGGTTTTGAGTTATCTTAATTTACCAACTGAGACTGTGAGAATTTCTAAGACTTCACCACTTATAAAATATTTTATGACAATAACTGTATAAAACTTCTTTTTCACAATTTAGAGAAGCCCAAGAATGCCTCCTCCCAGACTGCCAAGTGGAACACGCTCCTCTACTACTGTCTCTGCAACGGTTATCAGAACTAGCATTGGTTCACTAAAACACTAACTCCACAGGCAGAATGGGACAGGAGCAAAACACTATTAATTATTTATCAGATTGATTCAGAATAAGATACCAAAGAGAAGTTTCTCTCAACTTGGGAAAACTGTTTATAAATAGTCCTATAACTCTAACTTACTTTGTGGACTTGGACTATTGCTATACCTTGTGACCTCTCATCTTCTCCTCTAAAAGATAAGTCTCAGAAATATATTATTTCTAACTCACACCAAGTGATGAAATTCTCTATTTTATTCAATGGGGAAAAAAACTCAAGATAATTATATTGGAATCAAGATAAAATGAATGATATCTAATACAGGTATATAATTTACATTTTTCTAACATTCTAAATTGCTATGAGGAAAGAAATAGATGTTAATTACAAAACTAGAGGAAGAAGGCAAATTTTAATATTTGTAGATGGTATGATAATATTCTCAGAGGATGACACTGAACCAAATGGAAACCAGTTATATTAATAAAATTAAATTCAGAGTATTTAGGGTTTATAACACCCAAAAAGATAAAGCAATAGCTTTTCCAAACACCCCCGAGGATTGGTTTGGAAATAATAAAAAGACTTTTCTGCAAAAGTAAAACATATATTAAAAATAATGAGAAATGTGTAGAGCATGTATAAAGGACATATAAAATTTGCTTAGGGACCTTAAAATATTTTAATAAATTGAAGGGTATATTATATTTCTTACTAGATTTGGGGGGTAATTAATAGCAATTAAAAGTTGATTCTTCACATATTGATGTATGGCTTTAATATAATTCCAATTAAAATCACAGTAAGGTTAATGGGATTTGGAAGCAACTTGAATACATTGTTACATTTCATGTAAAATAAGAAAGAAAATAGAATACTCAATTTTTGTTTGAAATAGTGTGATACTGAGAAAGGGAAGCTTGCCATGCCAGATACCAAAATATACCATATTAATAGCTAATATTACTCATTCTTCTCTATATGGCTGGTCCTCTTCTAGGAGTGCTACATACATTATTTGTTTTTTAGCACAAATCCTTAAACATAAGTTTAGCTTGTAAATGAGGAAACTAAGGGAAATAGAGGAATGAATAATGTGCCCTATTGTATACAACAAGCAAGTGGTTTACTGAGGATCAGAACCCAGGTCATCTGACCCGGGAGTCCATACTAGTAACCACTGCAGCATGCTGAGAGTTAGAAAAAGAATGAGATGGAGAGACAGAACTGTAAACAGATAAGATTATAAAAGGATAGGAGTTTGATCAGAGAGAAGAAAATACACTAAAATCACATATCCGCCAATGAACAGCATCACTGAAAAGAAATTTAGATCTCCAAATTGTCAAGAACCTAGAATCACTCATAATTCTTTACATCCTGTTCTTCATATCTGGTGCTTTGCCACATTAAACGTTACTGATTTTCACTATAAAAATTGGCAAAATTATTTTCATAGTCTTTTATTTTCCACAAATAGGTTTTCTAAGTTTTTAAATTTTGTCAAAAATGGGCAAGACTCTAGCTTTCTGCATGTTGGAATTTTAAGGCTAGATTTTAGATAATTTGGTAATGTTTGTGTCATGTGTATATGTGCATACACACATGTTTTTTGCTGCAAAGAGGCAGGTTCCTCATTTTAAATTACTGACAGAATTCAAAATAAAGTGTGCACCTCTGCTTTGAAAATAGCATTCAAAGGGGTCACTGCACATGTAAAAAGTGGTAGATTTTATTTAACGAGACTTTACCATGCCAAGTGATTTGTTAGGAAATTTACATGTGTTGTCACATCCATACTTCTCACAAAATCTCTTGATATCATTAGCCTTATATTATAATTCAGGGAAATGGCAAGTAGATGGGTAACACACTCAATTCACTCAATTAATATTAGTTTTGATATAGAATTGAAAACAAGATTTCAGAAACAGAATTTTAACTTTTTTCATTTTTAAAACCCATATTCTTCTTTTATTATTATACTTTAAGTTCTGGAGTACAAGTGCAGAATGCACAGGTTAGTTACATAGGTATACATGTGCCATAGTAGTTTGCTGCACTCATCACCCTGTCATCTACATTAGTCATTTCTCCTAGTGCTATCCCTCACCCCACCCCCACAGACAGGCCCCGTTGTGTGATGTTCCCTACTCTGTGTCTATGTGTTCTCATTGTTCTACTCCCACTTATGAGTGAAGACATGTGGTGTTTGGTTTTCTGTTCTCGTGTTAGTTTGCTGAGAATGATGGTTTCCAACTCCATCTATGTCCCTGCAAAGGACATCAACTCATGTCCTTTTTTTATAGTCGCATACTATTATTCTATGATATATATGTGACACATTTTCTTTATCCAGTCTATCATTGATGGCCATTTGGGTGAAACCCATATTCCTAAGAACTACACTGCAGTCTTCAGAAATAGATAATTTGAATATGTGAGACAAACAATTTTATTAATGCTCACAGATGTATGAAGGTGGTACAGAATGTGCTTTGAAATATGCTGGTTGTATAATTGAAATATGATTGACTATGGATGAGGTGCCCAGCATTGTCTTCTGTGGAGGGGAGAAGTTCTTGCTGGAAGTCCACTTTTCAGCATAGGTGATCAATCCATGTGGAATTTCCTTCATATTGTGGTTCTGCAATATCGTTTTCTTTCTTGGAAGAGTTTTGTTGTCTCACCGGAGACTAAAAATGCAAAACAAGGCAACAGTAGAGAAACCAGCTCTTCCAAGTGTGCAGGTTAGAAAGTGGTCACTCCTTTATGGAACGTGCTCTAGAAGAAATCATGCTTGTGTATAAAAATTGATACACATGAGGTTAGTGTCTGCCTCCTGAAGAGAAAATCACGGATCAATGGATCAAGGCAGATACTACACATAGAATAGCAAAAACAACAACAATAAACCCAAAAAACAAGAAACAGAGAAAGAGAGAAAAAGAAAATTATTCAGAACAAAACAGAATTTTAACAATGGTGACCTTTAAGAAAAAAGGAATTAAAAAAGTGCAAAGAAAGAAATAAGTGGACTTTCAAATTTAATGGAGTATGTTGATGTGTTGAATTGTTCTATGTAGAAGACTAATTTAGTTTCCAATAGCAATCTGTCTCTTCTTTCATAGAAGAAATGTTTATTGAATGACTATTTTGTATAAAGAATTGCTATAGGTGGTTGGGTCCTTCAGTAACATATAAAGACAAAAAGCGTTGTCTTCTTAAATATATCAATTAAATGTGCTACTAGATTTTATCTCTCTACTGCTAATGTTCTACTGAAGATGTCTATGCATTCCAGCAGTCTTATCTTCTGATTACAAAGGACTCTTATTTCCTGACTCTACTGAATTCTTATTACGGTTTTGTGTCTTCCCCCTTTCCTTCTTTGTCTTCAGCTTCTGGTCTTTATATTAATCCAAAGATAGAACTCATGTCCTTGTCCTGATTTCCACAGTAAAACAATAAGAGAAACAACATCAACAACAAAAACATAAACTTAACAATAGATAGAAACAACTTTTTCATTACACAAATGAAGGAGTAACTAAGGTGTCATGAGAAAAGAATGACATCCATTTCATAAGACATCTACTTACTGGCTGAGCAAAACATAAATCTTTGGTCACATGCATGCAAGATGGATTTGCTTTTTACTTCTCCATTGAATTCTTATTAGCTTCTTCCTGGTCATTGTTCATGTATGATGCTTACTTGGCCTTCATCTTCAAGATATGCATAGCTGTATAGCATGAAATGATAATATTATTTGGCAAAATTATCTTAAGCAGGTGGAAAATAATAATGAACACCAGGCCAGAAAGAAAAAAGAATAAGTGAGCATCTTGACCAAAATACGTTTACCATTTTGCAATCTGAGTGTAATCTTTAGTGAGAAGCTTATATTAAATCTAATAAAAAGTATGTGAGAAACTTTATGACCAAATGTAACACAAATCATGAATGAGTGCTGCAGCAAGAACGAATGAATTATGTCTGCTGTCCGAGCAACACAGGAGAAGGCAATAAGACAGTTTTAGACTCATGAAAGTTTCAAACTATGACTCTAAATTTCTTGCTGAATTACATGCATTCTCCCAGTGGCTGCATATGTTTGCCTGACAAAACTCATGGTTGGACAATGAGTCCCAAGGTGTTAGCATTAAATTCCCACTCACATAGTAAGTTCTTCAACTCAAGCCGCTAAGCTGACAGCATTGTAAAATGCTTTTTCATAAACAAATTCCACTCTATAGCCTGTTTTTCTCTTAGTTTCTGAAAAGAATTTTAATAGTGAGCTGAGACTCTTAGACAATAAGGAAAGAAAAATCTTTGATTAAACAAAATCCTCAAACAACAGGGAATTTTCCTTTATAATATTCTGTCACCTGAGATTAAACTTTCATAATAATTGTTGAAAACGTTATTAAAATGTTTTTGCACACCACAGTCATTATAGCAGAAGGAAAACGCTCATGTTTAACAGTTTGGCATAGTATTTCAACACAGAATGTCTGGGTTTAGGCAGAGCTGAGTTTAAACATTAGACCAAGCTCTCTAAATAAGGACATTTTAACACAAATGTTGGCAGCAAAGGTTAATCATCTATAAAATAGTACTAACATTTGCATCTCATACAAGGGTATTTGCAAATTTTGGTGAAGATCTTTCATGTAATACATTTGCCATAGATTTGGCAAACTAAAATTCTCTAAAAACACTAGCTACTACTATAAATATATCACCTTCTAGAACTAGAGGATACTTATTTAAAACAATCAGAGATAATGCTAGTGTAACAGTAAACATAAAATGAAATAATATGTGTCATATCACCCATGTCAATATTCATGCAAATAATGTGCGGGCCAGGTGTGGTTGCTCACACCTGTAGTGAGCCCAAGCATTCTGGGAGGTTGAGGTGGGCAGATCGCTTGAGCCCAGCAGTTCAAGACAATTCTGGGCAACATGGCAACACACCGTCTCTACAAAAATTAAAAAATCAGCTGAGAATGGTCTCACAGGCCTGTAGTCCCAGCTACTGAGATTGGTAGCCTGAGGTGGGAGGATCACTTGAGTCTGAGAGAGGGAGGTGCAGTGTTCCGAGGTTGCACCACTGCACTCCGGCATGGGTGACAGAGAGACACCCTGTCTCAAGAAAAAAAACAATTAGCCTGGCATTAAATGGTGGTTTCTTCATACTAAGACCAATACTAATAATTAATATGATTTTTTTGTATAAATGTATGAAGTACATGAGAGATGTTGTTACATGTATATAATGCATGGTCATGAAGTCAGGGTATTTAATATGATTATTTATTACTAGGCATTGGGTAGAGTCTACCACATGTTGAGTATAAACACATTTCAAATCAGAATCTCAATAATGTATCCTCTAATGTCTCGTTAACAAATCATTAAATAAGAAACTGATATACAGATATGCACAATACCCCACCCAAGGTCAGTCACACTGATTGGTAGTGGCTCTATATTTCTCTGGGTTGGAGCCCCAAGAGACAAATGAAAGACCCTCTATGACAGCCACAGCTAAGGTCCTTTCCCTGCTGCCTCCACAATGGGGAAGGCACAAAAAGCCTGAGTCTGCCCCAGGCCTGCTGTGTGCAGCCCAGGAGTCTCAAGTCAAGATCTGCAGCCAGCACTCAAGAGGGAGAGGAGCCCATACTGTCAGAGCATTCAGAAAGAGTATGGCTGCAAATGTGGGGAAATACAGAGGAATCACATGGCTGAGCAAGAGCTTACCTGCAAGCCGCTATGCTTAAGCACCATCTACTGGATCATGACGCAAACTTCAACACCAAAAAAAATCCTTTGCTAACATACTCTCCTGTGAAATCAGCACGATAATTCAGCTACAAATAAAAACTTGCACAAAAGTTTAGCCCTATGAAAATATCCAGAAAAGAAGTCAATTGATTGTGCTCAAATTATACTACACTTATAAAAACATGAGCCAACACAGATGAGAAAGAACCAATGAAAAACTATGGCATCTCAAAAAGGCAGAGCATCTTCTTTCTGCCAAATGATTATACTAGTTCCCCAGCAAGAGTTCTTAACCAGACTGAAATGACAGACGTAGAAATCAGAATGTGGATAAGAATCAAGATAATTGAGAGTCAGGAGAAAGTCGAAATCTAATCCAAAAAATCTAAGAATTGCTGTAATGTGATACAGGAGCTGATACACAAAATGGCCTTTATAAAAAAGAAACAACATGACCTGATAGAGCTGAAATACACGCCGCAAGAATTTCCTAGTACAATCACAAGAATTAAAAGCAGGATAGACCAAGTTGTGGAAGGAATCTCAGACCTCAAAGATTGGTTGGTTCTCTGAACTAACTCACATAAAAATGAAAAAAAAGAAAAAAAAAACAGAATAAAAAATGAACAAGATCTCTGAGAAATCTGAGATTGTATTGAGAGACCAAATGTATGACTCACTGAATTTTCTGAAAGGGAGGAAGAGAAAACAAGCAACTTGGAAAATGTACTTGAAGATATTATCCATGAAAATTTCCCCCAGACTCACTAGAGAGGCTAATATTCAAATTCAGAAGATCTAGAGGAAGTTTGCAAGATACTATATAAGATGATCATCCCCAAGACACATAATCCTCAGATTCTCCAAGGACGATG
This sequence comes from Sapajus apella, assembly GCF_009761245.1. Lineage (NCBI taxonomy): Eukaryota > Metazoa > Chordata > Mammalia > Primates > Cebidae > Sapajus > Sapajus apella. The sequence continues at coordinate 6,940,318 of NW_022436955.1, read as the reverse complement.
TGAAAGAAAAAATGTTGAAGGCCACTAGAGAGAAAGGACAGGTGGCCTATACAGGAAAACCTGTTAGGCTAATAGTAGGTCATTCAGCAGAAACCCTACAACCCAGAAAACAATGGAGCATATATTTAGCATTCTTATAGAAAACAACAACAACTACAACACACACACACACATACACAGCTTTAAAAACCAATTTTATATCCAGTCAAACTAAGATTTACTGTATAACCTAAGGAGAAAGAAGATCCTTTTCAGATAAGCAAATGATAAAGAAATCCATCACCACTGGACTTGCCTTATAAGAGGTACTTAAGGTAATGCTAAACCTCTATGCCCACAAACTAGAAAAACTAAAATAAATGGATAAATTCTGGAAATATGAAACCAGGAAGAAATTTAAACCCTAAACAGACAAATAATGTGTTCCAAAATTGAATCAGTAATTAAAAGCTTGCCAACCAGAAAAAGTACAGGATTAGATGGATTCACAGATGAATTGTACCAGATGTATAAAAAATAGGTGATACTATTCCTCCTGAAACTATTCCAAATAATTGAGGAGGAGAAAGTCCTCTTTAACTCTTTCTACAAGGTCAGCATCATCCTGACACCAAAACCTGCCAGAGGCACAACAAAAAACAAGAAAACTTCAGACCAATATCCTTGATAACCACAGATGCAAAAATCTTCAACAAAATACAAGCAAACAAAATCCAGCAGCCCATCAAATAGCTAATCCACCACAATCAAGTAGGCTCTATCCCTGAGATGCAAGGTTGTTTCAACATATGCAAATCAATAAATGTGATTTATCACATACACAGAACTAACATGTAAAAACCTATGTGATCATCTCAATAGATGTAAAAAGACTTCTGATAAAATTCAACATTCCTTCTTGTTAAAAATCCCAAAACAAAACAAAGCGAAACAAATACTGAAGGAACATATCTCAAAATAATAAGTGCAATCTATGCCAAATCCACGGCCAACATCATAATGAATGAGTAAAACCTGAAAGCATTTCATTTCAGAACTGGAACAAGATAAGGACGCTCATTCTCAACACTATATATTATAGTAATAGAAGTCCTAGCCAGAGCAAGCAGGCAAGAGAAAGAAATAAAGGGCATCAAAATAGAAAAAGAAGAAGTCTAATTATCTCTGTTTGCAGATATGCTTCTATACTTAGAAAATGCTATAGTATCTAACCCAACACTCTTACTAGATCTGTTTAACCACTTTTGCAAAGTGTCGGGATACAAAACGAATGTACAAAAATCAGTAGCATTTGCCAAATCAAGAACACAATACCATTCCCAGTAGCCAAAAAGAAGATAAAATACTTAGGAATACAGTTAACCAGATAGGCGTAATAACTGTAAATGAGAATTACAAACACTGCTCAAAGAAATGAAAGATGAAATAAATTTAAAAATCTTGTATTCATGAATAGGAACAAACAATATTGTCAAAATGACCATAATGACAAAAGCAATTTGCCAATTCAATGCTATTCTTATCCAACTACCAATGGTATTCTTCACAGAATTATTAAAAACAAAACTATTTAAAATTAATATGGAACAAAAAAAAGAGCCGGAAGAACAAAGGCAATCCTAAGCAAAAATAACAAAGCTGAAGGCATCATGTCACCCAATTTCAAACTATACTATAAGGCTACAGTAGCCAATATAGTATGGTACTGGTACAAAAACAGACACAGAGACCAGTGGAATAGAATAGAAAGCCCAGAAACAATGCCACACTCCTACAACCATCCAGTCTTAAACAAAGTTGACAAAAATAAGCAATAAGGAAAGGACTCCTTATTTAAAAAATGGTGCTGGGATAACTGGCTTGCCATATCTGGAAGGTTGAAACTGGACCTCTTTCTTATAACATATACAAAAATCAATTCAAGGTGGATTAAAGTCTTAAATGTAAAACCTAAAACTACAAAAACCTCCAAAGATATCCTGGGAAATAATGTTCTAGACATAGGCCCTGGCAAAGACATTATGATAAAGATGTCAAAATCAATTGCAACACAAACAAAAACAGACAATGGGACCTAATTAAACTAAAGTGCTTCTGCATAGCAAAAGAAACTATAAACAGACAACTTACAGAATGAGAGAAGGTGTTTACAAACTATGTATCCAACAAAAGTGTAATATCCAGAATCTATTAGGAACTTAATCTAATAAGAAACACACACACACACACACACATTAAAAAGTCATAAAGAACATGAACACTTTGCAAAAGAAGGCATCCATGTGGCCAAGAAGCATATTAAAAAAATACTCAACATTACCAATCATTAGAGAAATGCAGCTCAAAACCACAATGAGATATCATCTCACACCATCCATAATGACTACTAATAAAAAGTAAAAAAATAACAGATGCTGGCAAGGTTGAAGAGAAGAAGGAATGCTATATACTGTTGATGGGAATATAAGTTAGCTCAGACATTGTGGAAAACAAATTGATAGTTTCTCAAGGAACTTAAAACAGAATTACCTTTAGACCCAGAAATCTCATTAGTGGGTATAGATCCAAAGGAAAGTAAATCATTCTGCTATAAAGACATATACATGTATATGTTCACTGTAGTGCTCTTTACAATAGAAAAGACACAGAATCAAATGTCCTTGAAGGGTAGACTGGATAAAGAAAATGTGGTACACGTACATCATGGAGTATTGCACAGCCATAAAAACGAATTAGGTTGTGTCCTTTGCAGCAACATGGGTGGAACTGCAGGCAATTATCCTAAGCAAACTAATCTCAGGAACAGAAAAACAAATATCACATGTTCTAAATTATAAGTAGGAGCTAAACAATGAGAACACATGGACACAAAGAAAGGAACAAAATATACTGGGGCCTACTTTGAGGGGGAAGGGTGGGAGAAGGGAAAGTTTAGAAAAACGATTTGCTATTATGCTTATTAGCTGGGTGACAAAATGATTTGTACACCAAACCCCTGAGAAACACAATTTATTTATATAACAAATACACACATGTAACTCTGAACCGAAAATAAAAGTATTTTAAAAAACCTTATAAAACTGAGAAACTGGAAGGATTCAATAATAAACAAAAATAAAAAATTTACAATATTGATGAATATCATCATTTAATACTATAAAAATGCCAATTATCCTTCATAAACTTATAAATTTTTGGAAATCCAATAAAATTTCTACTGCATTTCTCTGGAAAATGTATGTAAAAACAAAGGCTTATAAAAGCTCAAGGTAATCATAAAAATTATGAGTAAACATAGATTGATTGTATTAGTTTTAAAATATTTTCCAGAAGTATAATTAAAACGATTTACTTTTGCTAACAAGACAAATAAAGAAATAAACAGGAGACCCAGAATTGCATGTTTCCATGTGCAAGAACTTGTTTATAATAGATATACATAAAGCTTGTGTATGAAATAACTGAGTAATTTATGAATACATTGACAGAACCTTAATTATATGGAAAATAATAACATAAAAACTTCTAAATATGCAAAATAAATCATAAATAGCTTTTATAATTAAATATAGAATTTAGAACTATAAAGAGATAATAGATAAAATGTTAATATACCATTGTTCTTTGAAGTAAAATGTCTTATATTAATTCCTGGAAAATATAAACTATGTTAAAAAATGATGGATTAGACTGCATTGAAGCTGAGGATTTATGTTGAAAAAATAAAAACATAGACAAGTATAACAGAGAAGTGACAAGTTGGGACAAGGTATTTGCTAAACTTAAAACTGCAAATTATTACCAACTTGAATTTTACAAGGTTTTGCTGCAAGTCAAGAAAATGACAGCAAATTAAGTAAAATAGATACATTATATCAATTGGTAAGTCACATAAGGGAATACAAATGTATGACAATTATATAAAGTAAGTACATTCAAAGAAATAAAATTTTACAGAACAGAAGGAGATCAAATTGCATTGTAATTTATGTGTGCTATAAAGCTAGATAATGCTTGAGAAAGTGAAGGAATGAAAGCCTCTGAGTGTTGCATAGATTGCAAACCAGTGTTGCCATTTCAGAAAGCAGTGGCCATTAGTACATATATGGCCTTCACTAAGAAAATAACATCCCTGATATATCATCTATGCAACACAGTGTCACAAAGAACCATAAAAATTCACATATAAGAATATTCCAAGGGAATTATTCTTACAAATTATGAAAGGTGGAATTTCAACTTAGATGTTTCTCTGTACAATGAAATATTTCCTATCTACAAACATTTGATGTATTTGTGATGCCCTCTCTTCATAAACCGCATTGACATCTTAGGCAAGCTTGTGACAGGAAATAGTCGGAGGCAAAGAAGATTTTTATCATTAGGATAATCCACAAATTAACTGTGGAGTGTACATTTGATTAAATAATAAACAGTAATATTTTGAAGCATTATATTGGATTTGCATAGATTGGATTTGAATATAGTACTAATGTTGTTCATTACACATGTTCTTTGGCAAGGCTGGGTAATTAGCAAACCCTCAGCAATAAAATATTTCTCTTTGGTATAATTAGAAAGTAAATAATATTAATTATTTATCCATTTTATTGGCATACAGTCACATATATAAAATTAAAATTCAATGTTAAAGAAAAAATAATCTAAAATAAATACTCTATGATCCAGAAAAATATTAACACAAACACATATTTGTGTGCATGTGTTTATATATATATAAGTGTATATCTATGCAAACATATATATATATAGTAAATTTCACACAACATCTTAAATAAATTGCAGAGAATGTATATGCCTGTGTTTTATACATGTATACATGACATAAAATGGGTAACAATTATTGAGTACTTATACTGAGCTGGGAATTCTTCTAATTACTTTGCATATACCAAATTTACACTTTGAGTTAGATGTTACACTCAAATTCAGTTTACGAAGAAGAAAGCTGAGATTCAGAATTTAAATATCTTGCCCAAGGTTACAATATATAATGACACATTTGAACCTAGGCAATCCAGTACCAAGATGCATCTTAGCTATCACAATCTGACAGTGCTATCTGAGGCCCCACTAGTTCTAATAACATTTCCTAAGAATAAAAATCAAACTTGTGTGCCCTGATTTTAAATTAAAAAAATAATACTTAGATATCTATTTTCATGTCAGAGGTATTGACGTAGAGACTTTGGAAAATAACACAAATTTAATTTCCAAGTATTCTAACAAAAATTAAACACTTCCTCAGACAGTAGGCCCTTACTCAGATAAATCACAGATTACTGGCAAACTAAGTCACAAATTAGACTTACAGTGTGTCTGGATGACTTTAAAACTCCTAGAACCATTCATTAAAAACTCAGCAACATTTTTTAAAAACCCAGAGCTATACATATAGGAAAAGAAACACCAAATACCATCAATGAAATAGAACTCTCACTTGTACTGAGAAACAACTAATTTGAGCTGTGACAAATATATATTATATATTGTAGAATATATACATATATAAATATATATATAATTTTTTTACAGTTCTAGAGTGCTTATTTGATTTTATTTATTTTAACAGCTTTTGGGAACAGGTGGTTTTTTACTACATGGATAAGTTCTTCAGTGGTAATTTCTATGATTTTGGTGTACGCATCACCTGAGCAGTATACACTGTACTCAATGTGTAGTCTTGTATCCCTCATCCCTTCCCACTCTTCCTCCAGGGTCCCCAAAGTCCATTATATTATTCTCATGTCATTGCATCCTCATAGCTTAGCTCCCACTTATAAGTATAATATTTAATTTTCCAATCCTGAGTTACTTCACTTAGAATAATGATCTCCAACTCCTTTCAAGTTGCTGGTAATGCTATCATTTTATTCTTTTTTATGGCTGAGTAGTATTTAATGGTGTATAATACCACATTTTCTTTATCCAGTCATGGGTCGATGGACAGTTAGATTGTCAGGACTTTTATTTACTGAGATTTTGCTCTACAGAAGCAGAAAAGAAGGGAAATAACCTTAACTTCAATGTTCACTCTTTTTTTTTTTTTTTTTTTTTTTTTTTTATTTGGAGTCTCACTCTGTCACCCATGCTGCTGTGCAGTGGCACAATCTTGACTCACTGCAACTTCCACCTCCCTGGTTCAAGCAATTCCCCTGCCTCAGCCTCCGAGTAGCTAGGATTACAGGCACACACCACCATGCCCAGTTTTTTTTTTTTTTTTTTTTTTTTTTTTTTGTATTTTTAGTAGAGATGAGGTTTCACCATGTTGGCCAGATTGGCCAGATTGGTCTAGAACTCCTGACTTCAGGTGATCCACCCACCTCAGCCTCCCAAAGCCAATGTTCACTTTTTATGAGGCAGTGATATGGTTTGGCTCTGTGTCCCCACCCAAAGCTCATCTTGAATTGTACTCCCATAATTCCCACTCACTGTGGGAGGCACCTGATGGGAGATAATTGAATCATAGGGGTAGTTTCCCTCATACATTTTTGTGGTAGTGAATGTCTCACAGATCTGATGGTTGTGTCAGGGGCTTCCTCTTTTATGTCTTCCTCATTCTCTTTGCCTGCTGCCATTCACACAAGATGAGACTTGCTCCTCTCTGCTTTGAACCATGATTGTGAAGCTTCCCCAGCTAGTGGAACTGTAAATCCAATTAAGCCTCTTACTTTTGTAAATTGCCCAGTATTGGGTATGTCTTTATCAGCACCGTGAAAAGGAACTAATACAGGGAGTTCACGAGTCTCCATAGTAAACTAAAACTTATGAATCATGTACTCATATGCAAATCTATTACATGTTTATTTATTCATTTAATCAACATTGAGTGTCCAAAAATGCAAGATATTTTGTATATATTGGTACAAATACAAATAAGAGATTTAAAAACATAGCTTTCTTTTTCTCTTTTTTCTATTTGAAGAGACAAAACAATGAGGACAAAGTAGCATAAACAGATCTTATCAAGTATCTAGCTGGAAAATTTTCTCATTTACTGTAACGTACAAAAGCATAGTTTGAAATAATAGTAATACTATTTGTTATCTGAAATAATAGTAACAATTTAAAAACTAGTTTCGCCACTTAACATGTGGTGCAATTTTTTTAAGTTATTTCTCATGAGCATAACTGTTACCCTGTACAGAAGATTATGACCCAAGTGTAGAAAACTTTGAAAAGCATTAGAAATATCCTAAGTAGAAGACATGGTGAATGGTCTTTGACATATAAAAGACCATAAATAGATATTGATTTCTATGTTTTAATTGAAGATTTTGGAACAAGACTAATTGAGTTCTGATCTGTGTATCAGGTATTCATGATTCATTAACTACATGGGGATGGCAAATGTACCTACTTTGGAAAGTTTCAGTGATTTTTGATTATGATAACTCCTATAAAGCATTTAGCACAATGAATGAGTCACTATGTGTCCTTATCAATGTTTAGCTAATATTTCTATTTGTATGTCAGTATTTCTCATGCCAGACCTAACTGAATTAATTCAAAAATTATTTTATATAAATCAAGTCTTGATATCCACATTTTGGTGATAAAAACAAATGCATTCTCTGAAACATATAATAATTTGCATTATGAGAATTATTAAATCTATGGTCTATGCCAGACGTGAGGGGTCTAGTCCATGAATTCAAGTACTTAAACAAACTGTGTGGTGTTCTGCTTTATTTCATTGGCCCAGAGACCTGAGTAGATGTGTTTCCTGGCCATTGAATATCTGTATATTCTTTCTAATATTACCTGGACTTCTCATCCCTACTTTCACAAAGAAGTCCTTCACAAAGAAGGTAGGGATGAGAAGTCCAGGTAATATTAGAAAGAATAACAGATATTCAATGGCCAGGAAACACATCTATTGAATATACAGATATTCAATGGCCAGGAAACACATTACTTGGACTTCTCATCCCTACCTTCTTTGTGACATTCTCATCTTTATATCAGAGCATAAAAAGTCATATCCAAAGTGATAAATTTGTACCACAAAAAATTCCAATCTGTCCTGTGTCACCACACACATACCATCATTTAATATTTGAATCAGGCATTGACTTTTAGAAGGTCCTCCCTGTGTTGATGTATCTGTAGATTTACCTTTAGCAAAAGCTCTTCGCAGCCAGGGATCCATGACCAGATAATGGGATCATTCATCCTGCTTGATTTATGTAGTAACTCTTGAACTGTGTCATCATGAAACTCTTTCATTCCTTCCACCAAGAACCACTCAAACAGAAATGACTCAAGTCTTTTGAAGGAACAAACCTTGAGAAACTATCATTTAAGACAGTGAAAAAAATACTTTATTCATTAGTGCTTTTTCAACCCTCCTTATAAACATATATACTTGAAAATTTCAAAGGTGGGTTTTATATGGGATCAACTTCTTTTTGAAATTTCTGTTCCTATAAAAGAGTGCTTTTGTTACTGAAAGTTAATGTGATGTTTTATAAAAGAATGGGCTTGAGAATTAGGCAAAGTTATTCTTAAATCAGAATTCTATCACACTTAAGAACGTCAGTTCCTTAGCAATTTATTTGTCCTATAGTACACTTGTTTTCTTCATCGTAAAAAAAAATGAGAATTCAAGTATGTTTTTACAAAGTCACTTAAAAGATTAAATATGAACCTGTTCTCAAATGCTTTGCCTGTCACTTTAAACACATTCCACAAATGGTCATTGAAATTCTTTTAGGAAAAATCTGTGTGTGAGCTAGTTATTTTTAAAATCTCCTTGGTACTATGAAACAGAGAGATGTTGTACTCTGCAAATTTATAATTAAGCATAGTCTTCCTCTTACTTCCCATCACCTTCCCTACCACACACTTAAACCTTGTGTCAGAATGGTTACAAAGAGCAACATGGATTAGATATTCTCATCACAAATGACATAGCAGCAAGGGTAAGGTAACAATAGCTTTGAATTCTAAAAGCTTAGTATTGAATCTAGTTGCTTAAAAGAAAAATGCACTATCTATGATTTTTCAAGTTTCTCATTTTTTAACCTCAATATTTCAGAAGTATTACACATAATTTTCCTTCTATATCCACTCTTTTACATCCCCATTGCCATTTTACCTATTTTGGACTCCATTATACTTAGCCTGAACTATCTTATACCCTGGACTTACCTCCCTGAAGTCCTTTGAGTCAGAATTATCCAGTCAACACAAAAATACCATTAAGTTGTTTATTGGCTTCCAATTCATGGAAGATTTCCCATTATTCTAAATGTAAAGACCAAACCTTTTAAAATAGTTTACAAAACGCTTAATGAAATAGCCCTTCTCTAAATCATCAGATTCATATTTTACCACATACTTTCTCAAGCTTTCCTCTCCAGGCATCCCAAAGTTCCTAAGACATATCTTTGCTTCAGCATGCTTCCAAACACTTTTCTTGTAATGTTCTTCTCTTTCCCCCAAATCTTACCTTACCCATTCAACTGAGTACCTCACTAATGTGCATATATGCTTTCTTTCTCTCTAGATAAATGATACGTAGATATAATTTGACACACTGATTATAAAGATAGTACTGAGACTTTCTGCATACATTAAACCCAATTTTTCTCCTCCTCCTTTTGCTTTTCCATCTTTATCTTCATCTTCTTCTTCAATAGAGAAGGTCAAGCTTTATTGTTCACGCTGGAGTGCAGTGACACAATCATAGTTCACCGCATCCTTGAACTGCATCTCCTCCTCTTCTCTTCCTCCTCTTCTCCCTCTTCCTTCTCTTCTTCTTCCTCCTCCTCTTTTTCTCCTTCTTCTTGTCCTCCTCCTTTTCCTTGTCCTCCTCCTCCTCCTTCTTCTTCTTCCTTCTCCTCCTCCTTCTTCTTCTTCCTCCTCCTCCTCCTTCTTCTTCTTCCTCCTCCTCCTCCTCCTTCCTCCTCCTCCTCCTCCTCCTCCTCCTCTTCTTCTTCTTCTTCTTCTTCTTCTTCTTCTTCTTCTTCTTCTTCTTCTTCTTCTTCTTCTTCTTCCTCTTCTTCTTCTTTATTTTCTTCTCCTCCTCCTCCTCCTCCTCCTCCTCCTTCTTCTTCCTCCTCCTCCTCCTTCCTCCTCCTCCTCCTCCTCCTCTTCTTTTTCCTTGATAGAGAAGGTTACCCAGTCATGGTGGCTCACGTCTGTAATCAGCACTTCGGAAGACCAAGGCAGACAAATCATGAGGTCAGGAGATGGAGATCATCCTGGCCAACATGATAGAACCCCGTCTCTGCTAAAAATACAAAAATTAGCTGGGTATAGTGGCACACACCTATAATCCCCAGCTACTTGGGAGGCTGAGGCAGGAGAATCACTTGAACCCCAGAGGCTGAAATTTCAGTGAGCCGAGATCCTGCCACTGCACATCAGCCTGGTGACAGAACAAGACCCCCCACAAAAAAAAAAAAAAAAAAAAGAAAGTAAAAGAAAAAAAAAAGAAAAGAAAAAGTAGAGAAAGTCAAGCTCTACCACCCACGCTGGTGCAGTGACACAATCACAGCTCATTGCATCCTTGAACTCCTGAATTCAGAAAATCCTCCTACCTAAGACTCCCAAGTAACTGGGGCCATAAGCACGCTCTGCCATGCCTGGCTAATTTTTTTTTTTTTTTTACCAATTTTATTTTAATACAAGAAATCTCTTTTTTTTTTTTTGTCCTGGATGGTCTCAAACTTCTGACCTCAAACAATCCTCTCTCCTCAGTCTCCTAAGGAGCTGGGATTATAGCCATATGCCACTGTGTGCTGATCTATATTTGAAACCTTATCCTGGCACACTGACCACAATTAATAAACTTATTTTGATACATTATTGTCAACTTAAGTCCATAGTTTATTCATAAAACCCCAGGTTTTCTCTAATGTTCATTTTTATGTCAATAGGTCCTCTAGAGTATATTACATTTAGTCGTCGCATCTTCTGAGGCTCCTATTAGTTATGACAGTTTCTCACACTTGTCTTGTTTTTGAAGAAGTTGACATTTTTGAGGATTACTGGAAAAGTATTTTACAGAATGCCTTTTAGCTGTTGTTCTGCCTCCTTGAATTGTAATCCCTTTTCCTCCAGTTTTAGTTTCTAGCTAATGAAGCTAAAAACAGAGTTATCATCGTTATGAGTAGACAGAAACTATACACACAAGTTACCAATGGTCATGACTTGTTCTAAGTTTTATATATACATATATGATATGCATCACACATATGTGTGTGTGTATGTATGTATATATAGAGACAAAGAAATATTAGAATAAAATATTTATATATAGCTATATCTATATCTATCTACACATACAGGCATGCATATCTATTTCGTTCTTTGAAAAATCCTGTGGGATCCTCCTTATTATCCACATTTTACAAAGTAAACATGAGAAAAATGTCCTGGCATGACTAGCAGAAATATCATGGCATGACTTGAATTTTGTCATCATTAGGGTAATAGATGTACGGACTTTAAGTAAATTCAGGCCATCCTCATTTAAAATGCAGAAAAATTGAGATACACAGAGTGAAATATTTGGCCGAATTTAACCCTCATAAACTAACAACTTAGTTAAAATGTTTTACAATCAACACTGATGATTTGTTTTTCGTTGATTACAAAATGTGATTATGTATGATTTTCTACATCCTTCTTGAGTTCAAATAACTTAAGAGCTTTGAAAGATTATTTGATAAATAAATATTATAAAATGCTAGTTGTCCACACTGATAGAAATATAAGAGAGTTTATACTTCATTCCCAGAGGATCTTTTAACTCTAAAAGAAAATCAAGGAAAATAAGAGAAGAGAAAAGCAAACAGATAGTCTTCATTATTAATTACATATATATTTATCACTAGCTAGATTTGTTTTTGCTTATACTTGCAAAGAAAAAAGGAATATTGAAGGAGTGAGGCTAAATATTTCACATTTGAATTAATTTATCTTATTTATTCAATTATATAATTAGCATTTATTGCTCACTTGATATAAATTAAATACCAGACAAATATTTGAGAGATATAGGATGTACAATAAGGTTTTTCCATCCTGGATGACCTCACAGAACACACACAAAAATATAGACAATAATTATTATGTGAAATTATAATAAACAGGTATTACTAAATGATTCAGAAACATTAAAGAAATAATACATGGTAACCTGGGATACATGTGGAAAGAGAAATTCTTTGATAAAATAGCAGTGCTTGGAGTTATTTTGATTGACTTCAACGGGTAAGGGACATCTACCGAGCAGATAAAGGCCAAGTAAGAAGACACTTTTAGGAATAATACCCGTGCAAAATCAGCGATTTTTGTTATGCTGATTAAACTCAAGACATGTTCATTTACTCATGAAAAAATAAAGATAATGATTCAATTATTACAGCCAGAAAAAAAGAGAGTAGTGTTTATTGAAAATATTTTGATCATAAACCTTCTTATTACCCATGTATGCCTGTCAAGATCCTTCTATTTTTTGCATGCTCTGTTAGTGATAATTATTTTGTGATAGTGATTTTTTAATTTTATAAATTTGTATATTTTAGGTAGTGAAATTTTTCTTTATATAGCTTCCCATTCATATAATTTATATACTATTGTATTACCTCCATCTTGTAAGTTTTAAACAAGTATTTATCAAAATAATGAATCAATCTCTCAACATAATTTAATGAAACTGTGTCTGTATATTATTCTGAACACTTTTATCACACGTGAGCTCAGTATGAAAACTTTGTTGAATCACAGTATTGGAAAGTCCAGTGTTTAATTTGGGTGTGTCTGAATAGAAGTTCTGAAGTTGGGCAATTGGGATTCCCCCCTTTTACTATCTTCTCTTCTCTTTTCTATGCTTTGTTTCTCTTACCTCTTTATCTCAGCTCTTCTTTCTTCTTAGTGGCTTTACTTTCTAATCGGAAACTTCTTACTTCTGAAACAAGCGCCTTCAGAAACTTGACCAAAATAGTCCTTACAACTAGGGAATTCCCCCACAGAAAATTACCTAATCTGTATTGTTAAATTCCTCTTTTAACTCTTTGGAAAGACGGTTTGGATCGCATCCATCAGGTTGATAGGTGAACAAGGCAATTTGATGGATAATCTCATAAGAACACAGGAAAAAGTGGAGCAGTTCCTTAATGGATAGATGAATACTGGTTGAATTGTTTTTAATAACTTTTTTTATAAGATTGACGGAGAGATGCAGTGGGTCTGATTATATAAATCTGTATCATCACAGGAAAATGTTTTATCCATTTCTCTAACACAGGAAAGGACGTTAGTAACTCTTACAAAACAGTTACTGATCATCTACACCCTCACCACCTATGGCTCGCCTCTCAGATTTCAGCAAACACCCTAGGCAGTCATTTTTACTTTTGCCCTAGCACATAAACCATCCACAGACGGAGCACCAATTCTTTCCAAATGGTCTCTGGTTGCAGAATATTAAACATCAGGAATTTTGAGTTTCTCAGGTATAAAAAAGTCTTCTCAAATGGAGCTGTGAATTTTATGCAGTCCCAGACTACATAAATGTGGTCTGGACATTTGCATAATCTTGCAGCCAGAGTGAGTGTGAATATGCAGCTGAGAACACCTCCAGAAGGTGTGTGATCTTGCACATTGGTTATTAATTTAGTCTGGCTGTCAGTCAGACAATCAGCCAGCCGACCTCTGAGCTAGTGTAACAGACAGCTGTGCAACTTGTCATCCCTTTAATCAGGCACTTTGCTAGTCAAGAAACCATCTCTGCACCTAGCCAACCAGTCAGCTAGCAAGTTAACTAGCCAGTCTGCCAGGTAGCTCTAGTCAGCCAGCCAATCAACCCCTGAGCCAGGGAGGGATTGAACAAGTGAATGAGTCTCTCTCATCAGCTTGGCAGCTGGGCATATTTGCTGTTTACCAATCAATCACCCATTCTATCAGTCTTTGAGTCCTAAATCTGGTACTAGAGGTGGATTGCAGGGTAAGGATGTGTATTTTTTATTTTTTAAAGGTTTGCTAGGGTGCACTGCTGACTAATCTTAATCATTTTAGCCATCATGAATAAATCAAATTATTTCATTATAGATTTTCCAAATAAAAAATTTGAGACAGCACAATACTGTGTATTCTAATAATTAGAACAGACACTGTACAACAGAAAATTAATAGCAGGTTTACAGAAGCCATCTCAAAATACTTAGTGCTGCCTTTAGGAAGACTTATTTACTGAGAAAATCAAAATACAATGTCTATAGTTACAGAAATACCTTTTTAGTACTATAAGTCTCTCTGGCATTCTGTGTAGTTAGTATTTCCTAAATAATTTAGTAATTTGAAAATAAAACAGAAATTTGATTTTCAAATATTATGAAGTTTAAAATTTGGAGCCATTAAGATGTGCCTTTCTCAGTAATTTCAAATGCATGAACTTGCTCTATGGAAAAAGAAAATCAGATTTAATGTGTTTTTATTCTTGAATTCATTCACTCTGCAATCATTTGTATGATGTAAAATACATAGCTTTTAAATACTCAAATTTTAAAGAGGGAAACAAAGTAGAAAAACAAAAACAAAAAACAGAACAAAACAAGAAAAGCCCTGCTCTGAAGGAGTACATACATTTTGACATTGGTGAAGACAAATACTTAACTCAGCAAAGGTTCTAACCCTGACAAAAATACAAATCTTTATGCGTCACCTAGGAGCATTTCCAGAGGAGGGGATGATGCTGAGCTGAATTTTGAGGAGTAGAAATTGTTAGCCTGTTCATTTGGTGTGGAGAGTGAATTCAAGGCAGAAACAGCAAGCTCTCTAGGGAATAGGCAGGGGTCTTTCAGAAAAGTACCCTGTGTTCTGTGTTTGGAGATCCTTCTGTGTGAGTATGGAAAAGGGAACTCAGGAAATGAGGCTACAGAAGTCCTTGAGGCCATATCGTGTTCTTATGTGAACTTCATCCTGAGAGTTACAGAGGAGGCTTGAAGGACTTTGAAGAACAGCAGGAATTCTGTGCTCATCCACATGATGATGGTTTCTGGTTAGCTACTTTTATGTTCTTAGACAGTGGTTTTCAACTTTTTTGTTTGTGTATTTCCAAATGAATTCTGAAAGCCTCATTCCCTTTCATGTATTTAAATTGACAAATAACATTTCATTTTAAGAGCAGGTAGTTGCAAATGTTGTAATACTTGGCACACTTTAAATACCATCAGTTTAAAATCAGACATTTAAATCATTCTTATAAAGTGTATCCAATGAAATGGAAATCCTATAGCAAGTTTATAACTACTATTAATCATTCTATAAATTCACAAAAAAATATTTCTTTACCAGGAATTTTGTATGCAATTTTTTCTACTGAAGTTCTTATTTATTTTCCCTATTTTCAGAATTTTTTGCTAATGTAATTGCTTAGTCTTAAAATTATTTTATTTTTAATTATATATTCAAACTTTACAATAAAAGGTATATGTGAAATCATTATAAATTAGTCACGTAATTGTCTCATTGGCTCAGCATCCTTTATCAATAAGTCTTTCTTTTATTGCACCATATAAATTTTAAAACCTTCTCATCAATTTCCACAAACAACAACAACAAAATAACAGAACATCTACTGCTATTTTGATCGGAACTATTGTGAATCTATAATAAATTTAGGGAGAATAAAATCTTAAGAGTTCAGATCTTTCAATGGAATAGGTACATCTTAAGGTTTCTTGTATCTTTAGAATGATTCAGTAGTGGGTACTATTTCCTACAATTTTGTTAGTAAGTCTTGATCATTAATTATTTACACAATCTTCATAACTGCCTGCGAGGTTTAACACAAAAATTATATAATAAGCAAAGAAAACTAAAACTCATTGTTTCTACTTTGTTTTTCTTTGGGAATGTGTATGTTTTGTTTGTTTATTCATTTTGCATTTGTTTCTTCTTTCTTTCAGCTCTATTAAATTTGCTTATCAAATTCCTTAACCATTTTGGTACTAACTTCGTTCAAAATAATAAAGGCTCAAGACTCTCCCCTAGCATTATTTCCAATGCTAAAAAACAACCCACATTTGTGTTTACAGTAGAGACTTATAAATTACATTGAAATATCATTCAGTTAGAGTCATTCTCCAGTATTGTAAAGAGATGGATGGCCTCCAGGGGAGGGTTGTCATAAAAAGGAAAATCAAACCAGCTGAATAATACAATAAGTCTCTACATAAAGCTGGCTCAGCCAAGCAGGAATATGAAAGGTGGCAGCCTTTGAGGAGATGGCTGACAGATTTCATTTGTCAAGGATCAGATCTTGCCCTGGTGCCACATGTCATGCTTACCCACCACCCCTCCGGTGTTCTACAGGCACCTTCTTCAGGTGCTGTCAGGGGAATATGCAGAGGCTGCTAGTGAGAGACCAGGCATGGTTAAGTGTTTGAAAAGCAGCCATTTTCTCCTCTTTCTTCCTGCTGTAAGGTTCTGTCTCTCCTGTTGATTTACTAACCATGTAGAAAGAAAATGAAGATAAAATAAAAGTTTGACTTTTCTTTAATTTTCCTCTTTCCTTCCTTATTTCTTTCTAGCCTCTCCTCACGTTTTTCTTCCTGGTTGTTCTCTTTTTTTATTTTCTCTTTCTGAATTATTCTTTAGCCCCACTTTTTAAAAGTTTATGTAATTTTGCCCCTCTTCCCCAGTTCCTTTGCCTGGTTTCTCTTCTCTTTCTCCTTACAAATAAATACAGATTTTATAATGATTCCTCTATATTTATGATTTTATTATTTTTTTTAATTAAATGAGAGGAAATCCATCCAAAGGCAGTCTAAAGGTCATACTTGCTTCATCAACTCTCTTGAAGAATTTCCTTGGCCTTTTCATTCAATATTTCTTTCTCATGCCCACTTCTCTCTCTCTTTACTTTTTTCAGAGATAGAGTCTGGCTCTGTTGCACAGGCTAGAGTGCAGTGGCGCCATCTCAGCTCACTGCAACCTCCTGGGTTCAAGCCATTCTCCTCCCTCAGCTTCCCAAGAGGCTGGGATTACAGGTGCATGCCACCACACCTCACTAATTTTTGTACTTTTTGTAGAAATAGGGGTTTGCCATGTTGGCCAAGCTGGTCTTGAACTCCTGACCTCAGGTGATCTGCCTGTCTCAGCCTCCAAAGTGCTGGGATTACAGGCATGAGCCACTGTGCCCATTCTCCCTCTTTTCTCTTTTTTATCCATTTGTGTTTATGTGTGTGTGAGTGTGTGTGTGTGTCTGTGTGTGTGTGTGTGTACTTTCTCTGGGTCAAGGCACTGTGCTAGGCACCAAAATCTAAAAAATGGACAAATATTTGTCTCTTACCTAGCACATTTCACCAAGTTATTCCTTCAATTTGCCTCATAGTCTTGACAATTAAGAATTTCAATCTGCATGTCAATAAGGAATCCAAGCCTTCACAATAAAGAATATACAAAGATTATTCAGAAAATTGAAACATGATATTCAGAGAACTGCAAGTTATGAAGAAGACTTTAAATAAATTTTATGATTTATTACCCCAAGGAAACAGAAGAATCTGTGATTTGGTTCAATCTGAGATTCCAATACCTGTGTCTCTACGTGAAAGTTGATGATTCTCGCCAACTCTTTCCCGGACTCTACCCTTTTCTCCTTTCTGTCTTTAGCTCATTGAGAATAAAATTAAAATTCCCAAAGTTATTTCAAAAAGCATGTTTGAGCTATAAAACAAACAAAAAAACAAAACTTACTTATTTACCTCATAAAACAAACCAGACATTCTAGCCACTTGTCTGCATTGTATCCTCTACGCATTATATGCAATTGATTTTCTCATGCACCCACACACACAGAACACATACTATATAATGGTATACGATTAGCATAATACAATAAGTTTGAAGAAATTTTGCTAATTAATACATGAATAAATTATTAAAGCAAATGTACTTTGCTGTACTATTTTTATAAATAATATTTTTAAACAGCAGAAGGCAGAATCATCAAATTATAAGTACAAATCTAACTTTTAAACACTACACTGTTTTGAAAAATATTGTAGAAACCTTCCGAGCAGTGTTTACATTTATACGTGGAATGATAATATCTCTCTTACTCACCTTAAAGTTTGGGGAACTAAAGTAAACCTTTGAAAGAATGCTTTGTCAACCTTAATGTTATCATCATTTATGTCATTAATTATGGTATCCTTTCATACATATTTGGGAAAATATTTGAGAACATGTTGTTCAAAGTAGTCAACCTAGAATATCCAAATATAAAACCTTAAAAACTTTTCTCTACATTAAGTATTATTCTTTATTTATAACACGATAAAGTAAGCCCTAATACTCTATCACAAATATGGAAGATATCAACTTCTTGCTGAGAGACAAAGAATTTTATTACTTACAACACAGCAAGTAGCATGAGTATTAGCATTAGCATTTTTCGGTTAATTTTACTTGCCTCCCAAATCCATGCAAAGGGCCTACCCAGTGCCTGCATAAACCATGGATTGTATCACAAAAGAGTATGCTAAGCTTAAGAAATCCAATATTTCACAGTGTGCAGTAAGCAAATAACCTTTGTTCCCAGGGAAGATGTTAACTCTTCCCTCAATTACTTGCTCTAAACATTATACTGAAAAATGGTCGAGGGTAAAGAGGGATTAATATCTTGAAGTGTAGCACACAGCAACACATGCAGAAATATGAAAGATCCAGGGAGAGATGTTTTGCAATATTTTTCTTTTATAATTTTGCATTTCTTTTGTTTTTAAATTGTACTTTAGGTTCTGGGGTGCATGTGCAGATCATGCAAGATTGTTGCATAGGTACACACATGGCAATGTGGTTTGCTGCCTCCATCCCCCTGCCACCTACATCTGGCATTTCTCCCCATGTTATCCCTCCCTGACCCCCCACCCACCTCCACTGTCCCTCCCTTGGCCCCCCCAACAAAACTCTGTGTGTGATGCTCCCCTCCCTGTGTCCATGTGTTCTCATTGTCCAACACCCACCTATGAGTGAGAACATGCAGTGTTTGATTTTCTGTTCTTGTGTCAGTTTGCTGAGAATGATGGTTTCCAGATTCTTCCATGTCCCTGCAAAGGACACAAGTTCATCATTTTTTATGGATGCATAGTATCCCATGTTGTACATGTGCCACATTTTCCTTGTCCAGTCTATCATTGCATTTCTTTTTAAAGAAAAGTAATGCTGAACTCTAAATAGCTTGGTATTCACCATAGTTACTGATTTTGTTTAGTATTTTAAACATAGATTCAGTAAAAACTGTCTTTATTTTAGCCAATTTAGATTCCAATTTCACTAAAATTCACTTGATACCTACTATGTGTCAATTATAGAGCTGAGTGCCTTATTTCACAAGAGAACATTCAGTACCTAGGAAAATATTTTAATGAAAACACTTTTTAAAAACAGTATTTCAAACAGCATTGTGTGGGAAGAGGTAAGGCAAAAAGGAAGCTATTATCTAGCAGTCATCAATTTCAGACTGTTTCATAATGTCTCTGGTCATATTGTTCTCATCATCTCATAATGTTTTGCAAGTTGTTAGGAAGAGAATATTAAATCTCTGGGTCAGTAGAGCTGTTTTCTTCCCTATAATTCATATGAATTCTCCAGGTACAAGAAATGTTCATTTAATCAATCTGATGCCATTATCGTAGAAAAAGCTCAGTCATTTTCTTCAGAGTTACACCGCAAATGTTGCAGAATCTGTTTATTCATTAGAGCAAAAATGTCACAAAACACAGCTCGTATCTTTATAGTTTGTACATGTGCATGAATGCAAACAAACACACACGCACGCATGCATATTCACACACATGCCCATAATGAAGATTTTTTCTATCACTTTTCCAGTAACCATCCTCCTAGCCAGAGACATCAAGTGCAATAGCCAAAAAATTATTCTACATTTTTCATTTTGATTTACTTCGTTCAATTATCCTTACCAAAGTCTTAGACAGATTGATCTTCAAAATGTAAATATAATTATTTATCACCATTTTTCCATGTTTGTTAGGTTAAGGCAAAATCTCCTTAGCAATATGTTCAACTCCTTAGATTTTCCATATTAGGAGTCTGAAAACTATAACACACAAGCAAATATACTAACAATTTTATTTATAAGTGAAGTTTTATTGGCGTATAGACATACATATTCATTTATGTACTATCTATGGCTGATTTTGCACTATAATATCATCGTTGGCTAGTTGCAGCAGAAACTGTAGTGCCCAGTAATCAAAAAATAATTACTATATTTGCCATGTTTGTTTTCTGTTACTACATAACTAATCACTGTAAAATTATTGGCTTAAAACAACAAAAAATATGTCCTTTCCAAGTCTCTATGTGTCAGGAGTTGGCAAAGTATAACCGTGTTCTCCGCTCAGGGTCTCACATGACTGAAATCAAGATATTGTCCAGAGTTGCTATATTATTTAAGATTTAGGGTCCTCCTCCAACTGCCCGTTTAGAAAATGCAATTCCTTTGAATGATAAGACACCTGGTTGCTTAATAGTTATCATTAGTGGCTGCCTTCAGTCCCTAGGGCTGCCCACAGTTCTTGCTACATGATTCCTTCCATATTAAAGTCAGCAATGGAGAATGTCTTGTTAGTTAAATCCCCTTGTGCTGGAAATCTCTGAAGTCCTCTATTTCTGACCTCTACAACTAAGATTTAAATGTTTATTCGATAGATCAGGTGCCATAAGATAACCTCTCTATCTTAAGGTCAGCTGACTTGGGACCTTAATTGCATTTCCTTTCCAAAAGTAGTTGGATTCAGGTTTGATTTAATATTTGGAATGAAGAGGCCATAGAACAATGTCTGGAACTCTTTAACCCATCTTACAATTGTTTATAACATATGACACTTTATAGAAAATGCTTCCTGAGTCTGGTCTAAATCCTGGGGTGTATTTCAGACACATCTCTCACCATGAGTCCCTTGTTTTCTGGGCCCCAGCCACACTGATTTTTGTATAGCTCTAACACTAAACAAACTATCTCCTTCCATGATCCCTTTTAAATGCCTCTTTCATTACATAGAACACTTCTCTTCCAATATGTATCAGGTGAACACCTTCTCTTTGACTATTTTTTCATAGTCTCTTTTTATGGAGAATATACTTCAGATCTCCAATCAGGCCCTCCCCCATCACAGAGATCTGTAACTTCACGCTTTTCTGTCTCTTAGCAATTGTGACAGCTGCAATTCTGCATTGTCATATGATTGTTTGATAGGCTTTCCAAACATACCAAGTTGACTTGGAACTGAGGGAGCTCCTGGGATGTAGTTTTTCCTTTTAAAACCAGGACAGTCCCAGGAAAACAGGAAGAGTAATTTTTCCTATTATTTTATCAATATTAATATCTATTTTGGCTTTTATTTTCTAAGCTTCATAAGTACACGTAACATATTTTTGGAGTTGATCAAAACCTGTTGGTTTTACTTGAAGTAGAAACTCAATAAATATATTTTTAAAAGCTGTCTTAGAGAAGGTCGAGCAAGATGGCTGAATAGAAACCCCCAGCTGTTGTTACCAAAACAAGAACACCAAATTAACAACTATCCACACAAAAAGCACCTTCATAAGAACCAAAAATCTGGTGATCAATCATGGTATCTGTTTTTAATATCATATTAAGAAAAAGGGCACTGAAATTGGCAGGAAAGACAGTCTTTAATCATGTAGATTTGGTCTATCTGCACTATAGCCAAATGGATCTAATAGTTACTTGCAGAACATTTTCAACGGCTGCAGAATACATATTCTTCCTCTGCAGCACATGAATCATACTCAAGGATAAGCCATTTGTTAGGCTACAAAACAAGTCTCAACAATTCAAAAAAATTCAAAGTATATCGGGTATCTTCTCTGACCACGATGTAATAAAACAAGAAATCAATAACAATAGGAATTTTGAAAACTATACAAACACATGTAAATTCAACCACATATCTCTAAATAACCAGTGGCTCAATGAAAAAATTAAGAAGTAAATTAAAAAAATTTGTTACGCACAAAAAAAGAAGGAAACAAAACATAACTAAATGTTAAGGATACAGCAAAATCAGGTCTAAGAGAAAAGCTCACATCCATGAACATCTACATTTTAAAAAAGTAGAAAAACTTCAAATAAAAGCCTAACAATGCATCTTAAAGAATTAGAAAAGCAAGAAAAAATTCAAACCCAGAATTGATAGATGAAAATAAATAAAAAAGATCAGAGCCAAAGTAAGTGAAATTGAAGTGAAAAAAATACTAAAGATCAATGAAATGAAAAGCTGTTTTTTGATAGAATAAATCAACAACCATTTAGCCTAATTCAAAAAACAAAAATATAAAAAAACTGAAATAAATAAATTCAAAGATGAAAAATAAGACATTAAAACCAATTCTGGGAAATACAAAGGATCATTAGTGGTTACTATGAGAAACTATATGCCAATAAATTGGAAAATCTAGAGGAAATGTATAAATTCCTGGAAATACACAATTTATCAAGATTGAAACATGAAGAAATTCAAAGCCTGAACCAACCAATAACATGTCATGATATCAAAGCCATAATAAAAAGACTCCCCTCGAAGAAAAGCCAGGGACCTGATAGCTTCACTGCTGAATTTAACTAAACATCTAAAGAACAAATACCAAGCCTACTCAAACTATTCAGAGAGAGAGAGAGAAAGGGTAGGGAAGAAAGGGAGTACTTTCAAACTCATTCTATAAGCTCATTATTACCCTGATACCAAAATCAAAGAAAGACACATCAAAAGAAGGAAACTACAGACCAGTCTCCCTGATGAAGCTTGATGCAAATGTCTTCAACAAAATACTAGCAAACTACAATAATAGTGATAAAATTATAAAGAGACATCATCTATGTTGACCAGGCTGGTCTTAAACTCCTGACCTCAAGTGATCCGCCTACCTAGGCCTTCCAAAGTACTGGGATTACAGGTGTGAGCCACCACACCTGGCAGAAAACCTCTGTTTTATGTAACCTGTAACTCATTAATTAAAGTTTGCAAGTCATTAAAGTATGTGCCCTGCATACTTTAATATAGCATACAGCACTGAGATTTGTGTTTTTGTTTGTTTGCTTTCCTTAAAGAATTCTTGTATTTCTCTAAGAATGCCATGTTTCTTGGGATACCTTAAAATTTGCATTTCTGGGTCTTATGCCTTACATGCTAGATCTGAAATTCTGGGGCTTTTTTATTTTCTTGAGTAATTTAAAGAAAAAAATATATTGAGAAGATTTTCTAAAGACAAAATAAGATTATTTATTATCAGTTTAATGAGGATTTTCTTTCCTCTTAAATCCACTTAGAATGTTGCCTATTCTAGAAACAAGGAGGAAAAAGAAAAGAAGGAAGTAAACAGAGAAGCCATTCCAAAGTGTTACACAGTGGCACATGTCAACTGTGGGAAGTGATCAAAGACCACACACACTGGAACATCACAGGCGTAAAGACTGAGACCCTTCTTTAGCTGTCAGCGGAGATCAGAGTCGACCACATTTTCATTTTAGAAATTTCCCCTGCTTGCTGAAGGATTGTATTATAAATGCGAAAGTAAGTTCCCCTCATAGAGCCTTTAAGGATCATTCCCACACTGCCCCGGAAATTACACTCTCACAGGCATATGAAATTAAAGGATTTATTACACTCACATATCTTAGAGAGAAAGGCATGGCATGCTACTCAAGAGGCCATATGGGAGCAGCTCCAGGAAAGTGGGCTCAGCCAACCAGGTGGAGCTGAGAGAGGACCTGTGAGCAACTGCCTTTCTTGGAAATCTGGGGGTTGTACATAAGCAAAAGGAATGAGAGGATTTCATTAGTGTGTTTGAATGTCACTATTTCAACAGTCAGAGGAGAGCAAGAAGGAAAACTGTGGCAGGCGCCTCCTTATTGTTTAATGCATCTGACTACCTGAGCAGGGTGTTCACAGCTTGCTTATAAGGATGTGGAGGCAGGAGGAAAATACGACATTAAAAAATTTTACAATACAAAGATATACTGGGTCCTGGACAAGATAAGTGGCAGGTTAATATGTTAAAATAAAGTGATAACAATTCAAATATGAAGTTTTTTGAAACCAAGTTTCACTCTTATTGCCCAGGCTGAAGTGCATGGTGTGATCTCACCTCACTGCAATCTCTGCTTCCTGAGTTCAAGTGATTCTCCTGTCTTAGCCTCCCAAATAGCTGGGATTACAGGTATGTACCACCACATGGAGCTAATTTTGTATTTTGAGTAGAGAAGAGGTTTCTCCATGTTGGTCAGGCTGGTCTCAAACTCCCAAACTCAGGTGAATCACCACCTCTGCTTCCACCTCCCAAAGTGCTGGGATTGCAGGCGTGAGCCACTGTGCCTGGCCAACAATGCTAATATTTTACATGACTTTTAAAGACGTAATATAAATCATAGAAAGTGGGATTTACTTAATGACATAATTAGTAGAAATATGGAACAAAACCAAATAAAAGGGAGCAGACTATTGGTACACATAAAAATGTGGATAAATTTCAAGAGTATTATTTATGCTGAGTGAAAATAGCTTTTATATATGCATATAATATGATTAAATTTATATAACATTATAAAAATAACAACATTATAGTGATGGGGAACAGATCAGTATTTGCAAGGGGCCCTAAACTTGCAAAGCGCAAGGAGAGGCAAGGTGCATCTATAAAACAATTGCAGTGTTTTGAGATATGGGAGTTTTGAGACGTATTTTGATAGCGATGGTAGTTAACACAAATCTATAAATGTGATAGAATGTAGACCTATACACAAACATGTGCCAAAAGAAATGAGCACACAAACTCATGAGATCTAAGTCCTCTAGTTGTTTTATTCCAATATCGTCCTTTTTCTATTTCCTACTGTACTAATATGTAGGTTGTTAGCATTGGAGTCAACTGAATTACAAGTACACAGTATATCTCTGTAATATATTTGCAACTTTTTGTGGCTCTACACATATGTTGAAAGAAAAACGTGAAAACAAGATCCAACATATGTGCCAGGCAATATCATTACAGCTGGAGATTCAAGCAGTAAACTAGACAAGTTCCTGGTCCTTATGGAGCTTACAGTCTAGCAGAGTCAAACAAAAAAAACAGAAACCACATAAATATGTAATGTTATGTTGGGAAAAATGTTGCTTCTGTGAAACAAAACATAAAGAGATAGAATTTGATGGCTGGGCTGTAGGCTTTATTTCAGAATGAATAGTCAGGGAAGGCAATCTGCAGAGGTGACATTCGAGATTTAAAATATTTGGATTTTTGGAAGAAGAAAAAATATTTCTATTTAATTTATTATAAAACTTCCTGTATAAATCTAGTTGAGCATTCTTGCAAGTCAGGTCTGGAAATATAATAAAAAATAAAGTTGCCTTTATAATATAATGTGTAAGGTTGTGCCCCTAAGAAACATATTTCTGCAATTTAAACCTGGCTCAATTTTATTCTCAGGAAGAAAATAACATGTGAGTATGGGGATTAAGAAGATTTAATATCAAAAATGCTGCATATATTTCTAGTTTATGAAATAGCACAGATGATGGCAACAGTTACCAGAATATACAGCACAAGATGAGAGCTAGGTTTGGAGGGAAACTAGATGTACTAGGTTTGGATTGATTGAGTTGAAAGTAACTTTGACATTTATAAGTTTAAAAATGTTTACTGGCTTCCCATTACTCAAAGAGTTACATCATCTGCCTTTTTTTTTTTTATTAATATTATACTTTAAGTTCTGGGATACATGTGCAGAACCTGCAGGTTTGTTACATAGGTATACATGTGCCATGGTTTTGCTGCACCCATCAACCTGTCATCTACATTAAGTGTTTCTCCTAATACTACCCCTGTCCTAACCCTTCATCCCTGTCAGGCCCTGGTGTGTTATGTTCCTTTCCCCATGTCCATATGTTTTCATAGTTCATTTCCCACTTATGAGTGAAAACATGTGGAGTTTGGTTTTCTGTTCCGTGTTAGTTCTCTGAGAATGATGGTTTCCAGCTTTATCCATGTCCCTGCAAAGGGCATGAACTAAACAGATCACTACTAAAATGTCTCTTCAGTTCCTCACTTCATCTCCTTTTCAATGGTCACAACCCCAGTCCAAGTTTCCAGTACTTTTCATCTAGATTATGGTGATAAAGTACTATCTGGACTTCCCAAATATCTGGTTTTCCTCCCATCTGAAATTCAGATTGAAGCTAAAGCTAATAAAAAGTGCAAATCTAATTCGGTCTTTACTGTATTTAAAACCTATTACTTTGCAATGCTCTTAAGGTGAAAACCAAGGACCTTAAAAAGTGCCTGTAATGATTTGCACAACTTGGCCCTTGCTGGCTCTCCTCTCCCTTCTCACCTCACTCTCTGAGCTACAGCCATGCTGGTCTTGTCTCAGCTCCTCAAATGCATACTGGGCCCCACCCCAACACTGTTGCACTTGCTGCCTTCTCTGTCTAGATAAACCTGTCTTCCCTCCATAGTTTCAACCTCTCTCCTCCATTGTCACTTCCTCAGGCTAACCTTTTCTGACATCCCAGTAGGTCAGCTACTTTTGTGTAGTTACATGTTGTACAGTGTAATTATTAGCACTTGACTGTGTGTCTTTCCTAATGATCTCTGTTTTTATCATTATTATATTTCTGGCATCTAATGATGCTCAACAAATCTTTTTGAATAAATGAAAAAGATGACATAAAAAAGAAAATAATGTGTGGATTAGAATAAAAATGATTTTTTGGATTTTACTTTGAAGATTTATGCTTGCAGATAATAAAAGGGAAAATGTTGTTATCATTCATTATAATGTATAAAATTGTTGTGTAATTAGTTTATAATTTTATTATTATAGTTACTTTTCATTAGATATTTGGCATAATCTAAAATAGAAAATATCTCACTTGATTTGATCTACACAACCACTCTGTAAAGTCCATGTTATACTAAGAGAAACTACATTTGACAGATGAGGAAACTGAGGCTGATAAAGGTAAAATAAATTGCCAAAACACACAGATTGTGTGGCAGAGACAGAATTGAACCCAGTACTGCTGGGCTCCAAAGCCTTTTTATATCTAGTGTTTTTTTATAAAAGATGGAGGGAAGAATAATCCAAAAAGAAGCACATGCATTTCTGAAGAGATGTAATGGACTAGGTGAGACATGAAGTACCTTGGACTCTTTCAAGATGTGCTACAGCTCCCAGTACAGCAATAAAGTAACAGGGTACTGGGGCAGACAGTTTATATAAACGACATCACTAATGTAATGATTTGTCAGCATTAAGAGGTGGGCGTTAGCACTACTTTAGTGGTGAGGAATGAAAGGAGAAGGTCACTTGGCAAACATATTGCTGGTAAGGAAAGAGCTAGAAATTACAGGCACACCTCTTTTTATCATGCTTGGTTTTATTGCATTTCACAGATACCGTGTTTTGTTACAAATTGAAAGTCTGTGACAACCCTGCATTGCACAAGTCTATTAGCACTGTTTTTCTAATAGCATGAGCTCACTTCATGTCTCTGTGTTGCATTTGGGGAATTCTTGCAATATTTTAAAGATTGTCATGATTCTCATATCTGTTATGGTGATCTGTGATGAATGACCTTTGATGTCCCTATTTTAATTGTTTGGGGACATCACAAACTTTGCTCATATAAGACAGCAAACTTAGTCAATATACATTACACGTGTTCTGATTGCTCTGCCTACCATTGCCCCATCTGTCTTCCTTTATTCCCTGAGCTATGACAACACTGAAATTAGACAAATTGATAACCCTACAATGGCCTCTAAGTGTTCTAGTGAAAAGAAGCGTTGTACTTCACTCACTTTGAATCAGCAGCTAAAAATGACTAAGCTTAGTGAGGAAGGTGTGTCAAAAGCCTAGAAAGACCAAAAGCTAGGCCTCTTGTGTCAACCATTAGCCAAGTTGTGAAGGCAAAGAAAGACTTCTTGAAAAAAATTAAAAATGCCACTTCAGAGAGCATACAAATATTAAGAAAGTGAAACAGGCTTATGGCTGATATGGAGAAAGTTTGAGTGGTCTGGACAGAAGATCAAACCAGTCACAACATACCTATAAACAGTAAAGTATAGTGTAGCTTAGAGCAAGGCTGCAACTGTCTTTAATTCTAAAAGTCTGAGACAGATGAGGCATCTGTGGAAGAAAAGCATGAAGCCAGCAGAGGATGGTTCAGGAGGTTTAGGGAAATGTTATTTTTATAACATAAAAGTGCAAGGTAAACAGCAAGTGCTATCATAGATGCTGCAGCAAGTTATCCAGAAAATGTAGCTAAGATAATTAATGAAGACGGCTACAGTAAACAGCAGATTTTCAAAGTAGAGGAAATGTTGGAAGAAGATACTATGAAGGACTTTCACAACTAAAAAAGGGAAGTCAAAGCCTGACTTCAAAGCTTCAAAAAACAGGTGGATTCTCTTGTTAGGAGCTAATGCAGCTGGTTACTTTAGGTTGAAGCCAAAGATCATTTACCAAAAATAAAGCCCCTTCAGAATTACCCTAAAGTTACTCTGCCTGTGGTCTGTCAATAAAACAACAAAGCTGGGATGATGATACATCAGTTCATAGCATGCTTTACTAAATAATTTAAGCCCACTGTTGAGGCCGGTTCAGGAAAAAAGATTCCTTTAAAAATTATTTCTCATTGATAATACACTCAGTCACCCTTGTGGAGATGGATAAGAATATTTATTGTTTGGTTTTGTTTCTGAGAGGAAGTCTTGCTCTGCAACCCAGGCTGGAGTGCAGTGGCATGATCTCAGCTCACTGAAACCTCTGCAGGGATGCTCCTGCCTCAGCCTCCCAAGTACTAGGAATACAGGTGTGCACCACCGTGTCCAGCTATTTTTATATTCTTAATGGAGATGAGGTTTCATCATGTTAACCAGGCTGATCTTGAACTCCTGACCTCAAGTGATCCACCTGCCTTGGCCTCCCAAATGGCTGGGATTACAAGCATAAGCCACCATGCCCTGTGGAGATGAATAAGGATAGCAATGTTGTTTTCATGCCTGCTATCACAACATCCGTTCTGCAGCCCATGGACCAAGAAGTATTTTCAACTTCCAGGTCTTGGAAACACATCTTCTAAGGCTACGACTGCCATAGATAATGCTTCCTTTGATGAATGTGGGCAAAATAAATAAAATAACTTTCTGGAAAACATTTACTATTTTAGATGTCATTAAAAGCATTTGTGAATCATAGAAGTTCAAAATGTGAACAATAACAGAAGTTTGAAGAAGTTTATTTCCAACCCTCACAGATGTCTTTGAGAAGTTCAAGACTTCAGTGAAGGATATAACTGCAGGTGTAGTAGAAATAGGAAGATAACGATAATTAAAACAGGAGCCTCAAGATGTGACTAAATTGCTACAATCTCATGATAAAACTTGAATGAATGAGGAGTTGCCCCTTTTTTTCATTATTATTATTGAGACTGAGTCTCACTCACTCTGCTGCCCAGGCTGGTGCAGAGTGCAGTGGTGCCATCTCAGCTTACTGCAACCTCTGCCTCTTGGGTTCAAGTGATTCTCCTCCTTCAGCTTCCCAAGTAGCTGGGATTACAGGTATGAGCCACTACGCTCAGCTAATTTTTGTATTTTTAGTAGATACTGGCTTCACCATTTTGGCCATGCTGGTCTTGAACCCCTGACCTCAAGTGATCCACTCCTCTGAGCCTCCCAAAGTGCTGGGATTACAGGTCTGAGGCACTGTGCCTGGTTGGAATTTGCTTCTTTTAGATGAGCAAAGAAAGTTATTTCTTGAGATGGAATCTACTTCTGGTGAAGATGCTGTTAACAATGCTGAAATGACAACAAAGATTTTAGAAAATAAGTAAACTTAGTTGATAAATCAGTGGCAGGGTTTCAGTGTATTGATTTCAATTTCGGAAAAAGGTCTACTGTTGGTAAAATGTTCTTAAATGGTATTGCATGCTACAGAGAAACGTTTCTTACAAGAAAGAGTCAATTGGTGTGGTAAATGTTATTATTATGTGTTTAAGAACTTAACATAGCTACCCCAGCGTTCAGCAACCACTACCCTGATCAGTCAGCAGCCATCAGCATCAAGGCAAGATCTTCCACCAGCAAAAAGGTTATGACTCACTAAAGGGTCAGATGATCATTAGTAGATTTTAGCAATATTTTTAATTAAGATATGTACATTGATTATTGGACACAATGCTATTACATACTTAATAGATTACAGTACAAACGCGACTTTAATGTGCACTGGAAAACCCCCCAAAAAAGTCATGCGATTCATTTTATTGTGATACTTGCTTTATTGTGTTAATCTGGAAACAAACCTGCAATGTGTCCAAGGTATACATGAACCAGAATAATAGCCACCCCTTCCATCTGCTCCACCCAGATTAGGCCTTGGTTATCGATCCGGGTATCTTTTTCTGATAAATTTCATCAGCAACCTTTCTCTGCATATCACCATTGGAATTCTCTATTTATGGCTTAGAGTTGCCGCAAGGGATAAAAATTATTTACTATCCCATGAATAGAATAATCACAGCATCCAGTGTTCCATGATTCTTCATTCTGCGTAGTGCATTAGGATCTCCTTTACAGATTTTTTTGTCCTTTCATTTTCCTCTGGCCAGTGTGTAGCTGTAATGTGGCTATGCACCAAAGCAGAAATTAAAAACAACTTATGACTCTGTCCTTTCTATGCCCCCGAGGAGCGTTAGAATTTAATATGAAAACTTTTAGTTAATTCTACAAAAAAAAAATTAGAAAGAATTCATTAAGGAGGAAAATTTGACATAGCAGAGAAAAGCATATACAGCATAATTAGACCAAAGTGGATTTTTCCTATGGTCTGTATAATGTTAGCCAAATAATTTAACCACACGAAGACACTTTTCTCACGTGAAAGATTGCTATAATATTGCTAACTATCATATTGCATTTTGCAGAGGGTTAGTGATATATCCCAGATAAATTTGTAAGTACTGTTTGTAGGTAGCATAGAGTAAATGAATATTTGTACTCTATCTTCCTTTTAATATGTTGAAAAGACGGAAAAAGAGTATGTGATTTGCACAAGACATGCAACAACATCAGAATCAGAGAATGTTAAGGTAGAAATGACCTTGTGATCATACTATAGTGTCTTCCTCTTGATGGCAGGAAAGCAAAATCAACAATTTCCTTGTAGTCTTCAATGCCTTGCATTAAAATAATGCTTTATCTAATTGAACAGCTGTCTATTCAAATCCCTACTACTTAGACTTAAAAAATTGCATAGTGTATTTAAAAGAAAATTAAAAAAATGATTTCTAGAATGCTGTGACCTAGATTATATTGAGTTCCAGAATGCTACATTTATTCCTCTTTTAAGAGTGTCCTTTTAAATAAAATATTTATTTTAAGCAAGTTTTTGAATTTTCCTTAAAAATCAGATAGAAAAATTTCAAAAGAAATCACATTTGTTCTTAAGAAATCACATTCATTCTTGACTTTTCACTTGGATAAGAAAAACACCCATTTTCTTTCTGTTCATCATTAGCTAAATTAGTTTTGAATAAACTTGAATTCAAAAACATGAGAAAACAGCAGTACTTTCAGAGTCTGAAATTAGGTTTTAAGTTTGCATTGTGTTGCATTGGTTGATTGTAACTCCCTAGATGGTAACTTTCCCAAAAAACTGCAGATGCAGGGATGGTTGCTGTTAGGACAGCCCGCTATGATGCAGCCTGGAAGTGTGGTTCCCTTATCTGCTGCATAGTTAAGCACCTGTGGAGTGTACATGGCAATTACATTAAAATGCAGCATCCAGAGTTTTAGCCTAGGCAAATATGATTCAAGAGGTCTGAGCACAGTACCTTCAAACCCGTATTATAACAGAGAATAGTAAATGATTTTGGTGCATATGTAGGGTGGCTTTTCTTTTCTTTTCTTTGAGCTACGATTTTTTTTTAACTGCAATTTTTCTTCATTTATTCACCTGTTTACAGACATTTAGGTTGTTTCAGGCTTTTCGCCATTATGAATAAAGGTGCATTCAACATTTATAAACAAGTCTTTGTGTGATATATGTTTACTTTAAAAAAAATTAAAAAAAAATTTTTAATTGCATTTTAGGTTTTGGGGTACATGTGAAGAACATGCAAGATTGTTGCATAGGTACATACATGGCAATGCGGTTTGCTGCCTCCATCCCCCCGTCACCTACGTCTGGCATTTTTCCCTATGATTTCCCTCCCCAACCTCCCCACCCCTGCACTGTCCCTCTCCTGGCCCCCCCAACAGACCCCAGTGTGTGATGCTCCCCTGCCTGTGTCCATGTGTTCTCATTGTTCAACACCCGCCTATGAGTGAGAACACATGGTGTTTAATTTCCTGTTCTTGTGTCAGTTTGCTGAGAATGATGGTTTCCAGATTCATCCATATTCCTACAAAGGACATGAACTCATCATTTTTTAGGGCTACATAGTATTCCATGGTGTATATGTACCACATTTTCCTTGTCCAGTCTAACATCGATGGGCATTTGGATTGGTTCCAAGTCTTTGCTATTGTAAACAGTGCTGCAATGAACATATGTGTGCATATATATTTATAATAGAGTGATTTATAATCCTTTGGGTATATATCCAGTAATGGGATTGCTGGGTCAAATGAAATTTCTATGTCTAGGTCCTCGAGGAATCGCCACACTGTCTTCCACAATGGTTGAACTAATTTACACTCTTTTCTATAGTTAATAACAATAATAATACAATTTAAAGATTCGCTTAGAGAAAAAAATAGTTTTCTGTCTACAATGTTTTCTCTTAGGCCATACAGTTGTACTGCTTAACATTATTACCAAAATTAGTAATGAGCAGTAAGAGATGTGCTTTCAGACAGTGGTGCCTGTAATCTGGAATCTCCTTTAGAGGGTGTCTGTGTTCTTCAATAGTGACAAAGCAGAAGTACATCTATTGTGACATTGCATTTTGTCCTGTTATGGTGAAGTTCACCCTTCCAGTAATAAAATAAACCACTATAGTATAGTTGGGGTTTATTATGTCATCCTGTTTACACAGAGCAATGTAGTAGCTTCCTAATGGTTTCTGCTTGCATTCTCACATCTTCCAATGTATTAATCACCTGGCAACCATTATCATCTTGTAAAATGGATAATGTCAATTCCAGCCTAAAATCAAAGGAGCCCCATTGATTAGGATCACAATTCAATCCTTACTTCTACCGTTCCCAATTTCTCTAAAATTATCACATGCCTCTCTTTCCTTTACTAATTATGTTTTTACTTTCTTGTTGGCTCTGAATTACATTGAGACTTTCCCAACTTCAGAGGATAATGGCTGCTGTTCTTTTTCCTTTTCTTTCCCATCACTTCTTTTATATGGCTTCAGAGTCTAATTTATCAGGACAAAAGTCAACTCTTCTTGAGAGGGCTCCCTGATCATCCAATTGATACTCATCCTTTTTAACCAATGTTTTTCCACTAGGCACCTTTTGCAAGCCATATGATATAATTTGGCTTTGTGTTCACACCCATTTCTCATCTTGGATTGTAATCCCAAGGTGTTGAGGGAGAAACCTGGTAAGTGATTGGATCATGGGGGAGATTTCTCCCATGATGTTCTCATGATAATGAGTGAGTTCTCATGAATCTGATGGTTTTATAAGGGACTCTTTCCCCTTCACCCTCTCTCTGTTGCCTGCTGCCAAGATGTGCCTGTTTCCCCTTCCATCATGATTGTAAGTTTCTTGAGGCCTCCTCAGGCATGTGGAAATATGAGTCAATTAAACCTCTTTTCTTTATAAATTTCCCAGTCTTAGGTAATTCTTTATAGCAGTGTGAGAACTAATAAACGTACTTTACCTTTTTTTTTATATGTCTTTACGTTTCTTAGCTATCTTCTCTTCTAGATTATTAATTTCATGATACCAGAGACTGACTTATCTCATAAACGCTATATCCTCACTGCCTAATACAACAGCTGGTATATAATAAGTGCTCAATAAATGTTGTGGTTCAAATGAATAGATAACATAGTTATGCTGCCTTCTTAGACAAAGAAAAGAAAGTCATTTAACACAATCAATAAAGAGCATAAAGAACCTGGAACTGAAAATCAAGTTTGAATTCTCATTTTATATATTAGATTGCTCAAATAACTGCAATATATATCAGTTATATATAATTTAGAAAATGCAGACTAGTTATTAAAATAACAGCATTTATTATCTTTGGCAATGAAATGAATCAAACTCTGTAAAATATTTGAAGATACTGATTCTGAGCCAAATATGAGTGACCAAGAACCTGTGACTTGGCCCCAGGAGATCCTGAAAACATTTATTCAAGATGGTTGAGGTCCAGCTTGGTTTAGCACATTTTAGGGAGATATTAGACATCAACACATGTACGATGTACATTGGTTTTGTACAGAAAGGTGGGACAGCTTGAAGAAAGTGGTGGGGGTGGCTTCCAGATCATAAGTGTATTCAAAGATTTTTCTGATTGGCAATTGGTTTAAAGAGTTTATCTACAGGCTTGGAATCAATAGAATGGAGTGTATTGGTTAAGATAAGGGCTTGAGGAGACCAAGAGTTCTACTACACATATGAAGCCTCCAGGTAGCAGGCTTCAGTGCAAATAGATTTTAAATGTTTCCTATCAGACTTAAAAGGATGCCAGAGTCTTAGTTAAATTTTCTTTTGGATCAGGTTAAAAGCCTGGAAAAGGGAAGAGATTCTTTTCAGAATGTAGATTTTTCCCATAAGAGACAGCTTTGCAGGACTATTTCAAGATATAGCAAATAAACATTATTTTTGGGTGAAACACTTTGACTTCTTTCAGGGTCAGCTGTCTGTCACAGCATGTGATGCTCTACTAGAGTCAGACTCTGATTTGGTATCTTACTGCTACAGAGTCAGTTTTGTCAGTGGAAAGATCTGTTGTAATGTTAATGCTGTTCAGCTGTGCCTGAATTTCAAAAGGAACTGGGGAATAATGAAGTTTTCCCATCATGGTCTGAACTGGTTTTTCAGATGAACTCTGGAATGTCCTTCCCAAGAAGAGAGGCTCATTCAAATTGTTGGGGGTTTAGAATTTTTGTTGTTGTTTTATACCTTATAAT
Source organism: Sapajus apella (assembly GCF_009761245.1). Classification (NCBI taxonomy): domain Eukaryota; kingdom Metazoa; phylum Chordata; class Mammalia; order Primates; family Cebidae; genus Sapajus; species Sapajus apella. Next base: position 6,905,123 of record NW_022436955.1, on the reverse strand, counting down.
CTAAAAACCCAGTGGAAAGCACCATTAAGTTAGATGTATTTTTCAGTTTTTCTGTACAGGAGTCATGCCATTAGACAGTATTCACATACATGTCTAACAATGTTTACAACAAATAGCTTGCATATGTTGTTATCCACATATAATGTTTGTGTGTATATAACCCTAAACCATATTTAATCATTTGAATTGTTTCTAATACTGCAAAACACACTACAATTTTCTTTTTGTATGATTCTTGATATGCTTCCGTGATCACATTTATGCCACTTTCTCAGTGATTTCCTTGATATTATCATCCAGCATATTATCAACGAAAAGAGTCAAACTCTGTAAAATATTTGGAGACATTTATTCTGAACCAAATATGAGTGACCAATGACCCATGACACAACCCTCAGGAGATTCTGAGACCATGTGCCTAAGGTGGTCAGGCCACAACCTGGTTTTATACATTTTAGAGAGCCATAAGCCATCAATCAATACATCTAAGATGTATATTGGTTCAGTGCAGAAAGGTGGAGTAACTGGAAGTGGATGATTCTAAGTCATAGGTGAATTCAAAGATTTTCTGATTGGTAATTGGTTGAAAGAGTTATCATTAGAAAGGATGCCTGGGTTACCATAAGGGGCTGTGGATATCAAAGTTTCACATGCAGATGAATCCTCCAGGTAGCAAGCTATAGAAAGAATAGATTATAAATGTTTCTTACTAGACTTAAAGAGTCTGTTCTATTAGTAATTCCAAAAAGAAGGAGGATACAGTGGGGCATGCCTGGGTCCCCCTTCCCATCATGTCCTGAACTAACTTTGGAATGTTCTTATCCAGAGGCAAAGGTCCGTTCAAATGGATGGGGACTTAGAATTTTACTTTTGGTTTACAACATGCGTAGGTTTTATTTTTTAATTAATTTAGGTTGTTATATTTTAAGTTTCCTAGAAATATGTTGTATTTCCTATTTATTTTATACAATCTCTTCATTTTGTTTCTTGGTTGAAACATATTTTTTACTTTCTCTACACATATTAAATATCCCTGTTGATGTAAGATTTTGATTGTCCTCGCCAAAGACTATGTTCATTTCCTATTCTTTTATTTCCCATTCATTTGCTTTGGATTCTAGCTTTATAGTAGATACCCTCCTCTAATGTCTGGTAATACTTGGATCGCTGTTCATATTTAAGAATCACTGAGTGTGTTCTGGAGAGCTCTGGTTCAATAGTTGCTACATGTCAATTGGTAGATCTCAGTGGAGGGTGAAGAGGGAAGACTAAAAGATATTTATTTAGAAGCATTCAATTTCCGAAAGAATAATAAAAGAAAAACTCCTTCAAATCCAGCATATTATCAACAAAAAGAGTCAAATTCTATAAAATATTTAGAGACATTTATTCTGAACCAAATATGAGTGACCATTCCAAAATGGGCTCTATAATTATGGTTTACAGAATCCTGGTAGCTAAATATCAGGGAAAGATTTTGAGTTAGAGGACGTTCACAATCCAATGAATAGAAATGCACTTAAGCACTCCTTCCATTTACGATTCTGTCTCTTCCAGAACTTCTGCTGTGCCTCAGGTTCCTGCATCCAGACCGTCTCTGGTTCAGTTTCTCTTGAGAATAAAAGTGGCATACCTGGGTTATGAAGAAACAGTGGAAGTGAAAATCTGACTATTGTTCATGATTCTTTCAAACATCACATATTCCTGCTTCCAATTTCTGAGCTGGCCGAGATAATTCTGGGTGAATCTCCTTGTTTTGTATTTTTTCTTACAGCATTACACTTTTTAATTTTTAATTGTCTACTTTCTGTTAAGAAAATTAACAATGATTTACCTGCTATAAATTTTTAAATATATGCTGAACTATTCATGTACAAATATCTTTTCTCATTCTTCTAGTACTTAGTTGTATTAATTTTTTAAATGAGTCATCTGCTATCATTTTAGTGGATATTTAGATGGTGAATGCATGCATTTAATAAAATATGTTAAGCCTCCTTTTATATTCTATCACAATAAAATTCAATTGGACATGCATTAATGCACTGTGGGTTTACATTCTAAGTTAAATAAGAACTCTTTATTTGAGATAAACTTCATCTTGCATCTTATAATTTCTAAATATTAAGTTGCAATCAGACAAAGGGTCATTTCTGTTTAGAGATTTATAGTTTAGCAGATGCCCCAACTATTATATCTCTCTGGTTTCTACTCTACTAATTAAAAGTCTTATTTCTTCTGTCCTTGGCCATAGACCACTGATCTGAACAATTACTCCAGGCAGAATCTGTTGCTAGCACCAGCTCAGGTGAATAATAAAATGGAAATACACCGCAGTTAATTTTGAAGCCTGTCAATGCCATCATATGAAAAAAATATATATAATATTTTAATATTTTACTGGTTGATTGCATAAAATAAAGAAAGTACTTTTTTTCTAAAGGCATCTTTGTGCTATACACTAGGCTAAGATATTTATGTTTCTTATGTGACCATCATAACACTTCAAGCATATTAACATTACATCTGATTTATTCTTGGATCTATTTGATAAATAAATTAAGGCTTAGAAAAGATGATAACTTGATTAAATACACGTGTAGTTGGGTTAGTAATAACAATTAAACTATTCTAAGTGTGTAACCTGAGCTGATTACAACAGTAATTGTTTTATTTATTAACACATTTTATTTATAAACACATTTAATTTATTAACACATTTAATCTCCATAATATTCCTTAGCAATAGGTAGGATTATACCCATTTAGATAATTTTTTAAAACTATAATTAGAGGTGTAATTAAGGAAAGGGTAACAAAACTTACTCAACACCATTAACACTTAGTGAGATTTGAGATGAGAAGGGTCTACTGCTAAAATATATGTTTCTTCAATATCCATCACACGGCTTGCTATATGGACTTTTACAAACATACCAATAAATAAAATTTTGAATTAAAATAAATGATTAGAAACCTACATATTTCTTAGGCCACCTGGAATGTTGAATCCATTCTCCTTTTGGGTGATAAATTCAAGATTAAATTTGAGTCAAGGACACAGACTTTTGAAGAAACAAGGAGCTACCTAGGATTTCATCTGGCAGAAGACACTTAAATAAGCAGCACTTTTTTCTCCAACTGTGTTTCACACCTTAGTCTAAGGAACATTCAGTCAGTGTTGACACCATTCACAATTGTGCAAATGACATTATCAGACTGTCAGGCAAATTGAAGCAATTATCACATGAGTCTTAAGTAATGCACACATTGACATATATTTGCCTTTTGATAACAAGGAATGAGCTGTCAGCTGAAAAGCAGTTCTATCATTGAAATTCTTCTTAGATATTTATTTCATTTCCAGACAAATGACAACTTTGACAAAAAACAGTGATATTCTTTCACTTAAGGTGAGTTTTAGGATTAGAGAGCTGAGTTAGCACTGGCAGCTTGGCACATATTAGCATATGAAAACACTCAGCATTGCATCTCTTGGGAAAAGTGGTAATTAATCATAGACAAACAAATTGTAATTCTTATTATGCATAATAGTGAACAAGTAATATCTTAGCTTCACACAGGCTGGGTTTCATTGTGTGATGAGGAGCTAAGGACTGCACAGTAGGAAGCCTTGTAAGAGTGTCTGAACATAAAGATCACTGTGTGATGCATTTCTCAGACAGAATAGAGCAAAACAAACCATGATGAGATAAATAATCATAATTAACAGCCTGAGTAAGATTCTTTTCCATTACTGAAAAATGTGGTCAATTAAAGACCATTTATTTTCAATTCATGTTTTTAAAAAACAACAATGTGGCAGGGCACAGTGGCTCATGCCTGTAATCCCAGCACTTTGGGAGGTCGAGGTGGGCGGATCATGAGGGCAAGAGATCGAGACCATCCCGGCCAACATGGTGAAACCATGTCTCTACTAAAAATACAAAAATTAGCCGGGCATGGTGGCACGCACCTGTGGTCCCAGTTACTTGGAGCCTGAGGCGGAAGAATTGCTTGAACCCAGGAGGCAGAGGTTGAGTGAGCCGAGATTGCGCCATTGCACTCCAGCCTGGCGACAGAGCAAGGCTCCGTCTCAAAAAAAAAAAAGTAATCCAGTACAAAGAGAAAGGCAGGAGTTGTCAATTTCTGGCATGTAAAATAAGATCAGTTTTAGGTATCACATATCCAGTTCCTGCCACTATTCCCCTCGCATGTCTACTTGCAATTCACAGTGGCTGGTATGCCTTTGGAACTTAAGCATTCTTTCAGCTCACCCTTGAAGATGATTCAATATTGTCACAAAGCATGCATTTACTGTGATAAATAAATGTGATAAATTATTGTGATAAATATATGAACATGTTTTTACTGATCTATAAACTTTGCTCAAATGTTGAACATCAGTTTAGAATCAGATTAACACAAAAACTATATTTCATAACTGTTTTGGTATGATGGCAACTACGATCCAGCTTGATTTACTCAGGTTTATTTTGATTTTGAAATGAATTGAAATAGTTTCATGAGTCCCTAAAAGCACCATTGACCTTCAGTCCTGTGCCTGCTGTGCTTCATGGATAAATCTGCCCTATCAAGTGGTCCTGTAGAGCCAATTCAACATTTCATTTTTATACACAGTAAGAGAACACATAATCAGTTTCAGATTCTTAGCTCCTTACTTTTTACAGAAGTAGATTCTGGACATGTTCCTTAGCATCAATTTCAACTTTTATCCAAGATTCTCCACTGAATATTTAATGTCTTGCTTATAACAGTGAGAAAGGTAAAGTTTGCTTGGACATTGTCAGTATTGTCAAATAATTTTGCAAAATTAGTAATTTCAAAATAAGAAGAATATATTTTCTTTTACTGGCAACAAGGTATATTTCCTATTCATTAATGGATTTTTTCTGGCTAGAATGTAAAATACAATTTTAATGTTTATTCTGATTTGGATTTATTTTATTTCTATGTATTATTTGGATTTCAATATTTCTTTACTTTATGAAAGAATGCCTATGGCTGGGCGCAGTAGCTCATGACTGTATTCCTAGCACTTTGAAAGGCTGAGGAGGGAGGATCACTTGAGGTCAGGGGTTGGACAGCAGCCTGGCCAACATATAGTGAAATCCTGTCTCTACTAAAAATATAAAAATTAACTGGATGTGGTGGTGCATGCTTGTAGTTCCAGCTACTCGGGTGGCTTAAGCACGAGAATTGCTTTAACTCAGAAGATGAAAGTTGCAGTGAGCCCATCTCGAGATAGTGCCACTGCACCCCAGCCTGGGTGACAGAGTAAGACTCTGTCTCAAAAAAATAAAAAAGAAGAAAGAAAGAATGTATATGTATTATTAACTTTTACTTGAGTGATTCTCTCAAATTTGTTCATATAGCTCCAATTTCTTTTTGATTACCATGTCAAATATGATGGCTTGTCTGTGATATTCAACCTTATATTCTCCTGAAAAAATATATTTGGTAGTGTGTTGCATTACCAAACATTAGTTGATCATGTGTTCCACTACATGCTTATTAAAAATAAATATATGAATAATGTAGTGACTTCATCTTGATATGAGCGAATATCTGATTAGCAGTAATATATTGGGTAAAACTCTTCAAATCTCTTTTTATCAGAATGATGAGCAACTCTATAGTCAAATTATGGCAGTATACCAGAGGTTTATGTTTCCACTGATTTAAAAACCACTGTATAGTCATGTTTTAAAATGACAGGATTCTTTACATGTTTTGAAAAATAATGCTTAGTTTGTCTTTGAAGACAGTTCTAAGAAATATTCTAAGCTATTAGACTCTTATAGAATATAAAATGCAGACATCTGATCTGATTTTGCAAGCTGTATATTTTGTAGTATTAAGCATTGATAAGGAAGAAGGAAGACATAGGTCTCCTATATTTCAGACAGAGAAAAAGAAAAAGAAAACTGAGAAATAAATAGTTTTGTTAAAAGTTTGCACATTGTATCTCTCTTTTATCTATCATAATTAGCTTTGAGATAATTTATATACAATAAAAATTGCCAAATGTAGAGTTAAATAAGTTTTAACAAATAGTGGTGTAACTACCATCACAGTCATGATAGTAAACATTTCCATCACCCATGAAAAATGCCTGGATTCCAATTTGTGAAGTTTTTTGCTAGCATCTTGCCCCAGCAAACATGGATCTGCCTGCTCTCATTGTTTCATATAAATGAAGTCATGCTGTAATCCCAGTACTTTGGGAGGCTGAGGCGGGTTGATCATGGAGAGATCAGGAGTTCAAGACCAGCCTGGCCAAGATGGTAAAGCACCATTTCTACTAAAAATAATAATAATAAAAAATTCCTAGGCATGGTGGCTGGCAACTGTAATTCCAGGATTACAGATGAGGTGGAGAATTGTTTGGACCCAGGAGGTAGAGATTGCAATAAGCAGAGATCGTGCCACTGCACTTCAGCCTGGGCAACAGAGCTAGACTCCGTCCTAAAATAGATAAATAAATAAATAAAGGCATATAGTGCAGTCTTTTCTGTCTAACATCTTTCATTTAGCTCACAATATTTAAAATTTATTGTTGTTGTAGCATATATTAGTAATTAATTCTTTTTATTGCTAATATTATATTCTGTGAATATATTATAAACCTTTGGAACATTCACCAATTGATAGGCATGTGACTTATTTGTGATTTTGGGCCATTATGAATGAAGTTCCATTAGCATTATTTAACATGTGTCAGTTACACAGAAAAACACATATCTTCTTGTGGCATATATTTAAATTTCTTGGATAAAGACCTAGCAGTGGGATTGCTGAGTCATATTGGAAAGTATATTTTGACTTTATAAGAAATCACCAATTTTTAAGTGACCATTATTAGTATATTGAGTTTTTAGTAGGAATATATGAGTATTTCAGCTGATACTCATCCTTGCCAACATTTGATATTGTCATATTTCTCATTTGTTTATTTAAGCAATTGTATAACCAATTTAACTCTTTATAATAGGTATATATTCACATCTCATTGCAGTTTGAATATTAATTATCTAATGACAAATGTTGTCAAACATCTTATATGCTTATTTATAATTGATTCAACTCTTCGAATAAAGTGCCTATCATTTGGATTGTCTGTAATTTTGTTATTAACTTGCAAAATATCTCTATCCTGGATACACATTCTTTGTATAATATATGCTTTTTAAATATTTTCTTTCAGTTTGTGCCTCGCCTTTTCACTTATATTTTATTTTATGATTATTATTTGCTTTTTGGAGATCCAGAGACAGGATCTAGCGATGTTGCCCAGCATGTACTGTAGTGCATGAAACTGTTCATAGCAGCCATATTCACAATAGATAAGGTTTAAACTAAGCTTTCAGAAACTCACTGTGGTTTTGATTTTCATTTCCCTAGTACCTAGTGATGTCATGCATGTTATCAAGTATGTGCTAGACATTTATATATCTTTCTAGAATAAATGACTATTTATATATTGTTTCTATTTTTACTTGGGTTGTCTTTTTATTACTGATTTGTAAGTGTTCTTTATATAATCTAGATACAAACCCTTATCTGATACATGATTTGTAAATTTCTATTCCATGCTTTCTATTTTCACTTTCTTGATGCTAACATTTTGAAGGACAAATGTTTTTATTTATAAATTTGATTAAGTCTAATTCATTTTTCTTTCCTTCATCTTTGTGTCATACATGAAAATTTTTGCCAATCCAAGTTCATGATTATTTACCCCTGTGTTCTACTACAAGACTTTTATAGCTGTTTCTCTTACATTGAGGCCTTTGATCCGTTTAGAATTAGTTACTGTGCATAGTGTGATATTTGGAAATGGCTATCCAACTGGCCTAGCACCATCTGAAGGGTCTTGCCAGCATTTTCAAAAGTCATTTTCAAAAATGTAAATGTATAGATTTATTTCTGAACCCTGAATTATCTTCCACTGATCCACATGTCTATCCTTATGACACTGTCACACTGTCTTGATTCCCTACTTTGCAAGCACTTCTACATTATTCTTATTCTTAAGATTGTTTTGACTATTTTGTGGACTGTGAAAATACATGAAAATTTTAGAATTAACTTGCTGATTTCTACAAATAATTTAGATGGAATTTGAGCATAGACTTCATTGAATCTATAGAGCAATGTGTAGAGTATCACCATCTTATTAAACTATTTCCTAAGTATTGTACTATATTTACTTTTATTGTAAATCAAGTTGTTTTCTTTTAATATCATTCTTGGATTATTTGTTAAAGTATATAGAAATATGATAGATTTTTGTATCTTAACTTTGTATCATGAAGCCATGCTGAACTTGTGTGCTGGTTCTAAGACACACTGAACCATCAGAGATTCATCAACTCCAGTTCAGATTCTCATACCCCAAAACTGATTTCAGGGTGGTTTCTGCTCCTGTAAACTGTATATTTCTCTGTCTGTCTCTCCATTCCTGGGGGCAGATATTTGTCTTGTGTCCTCACCTCTCTTACAGATCTTAGATGACTTGCTGATTTTTCAGTCTGTTCAGCTTTTTGCTTGTTAGGATGGAATGGTGACTTCAAGATTTATTTGCAGAACCAGAAAAGAAAAATTAAAAAAAAAATTTTTAATTTAAATTTTGTATTTGTAAAAGATAAATAAGATGTCTTGCACACATAAAATATGCAACACTGAGTGAATGATTGAAAAGTACAAGATGAAATATCAAACCATCTTTCTTAGAGGATAGGGAAATTCATTGCATATATTGCTTACAATTACAGAGATATCAGAACCCTCTCCTCATGGGGAGCTATTATTTATTTGAAGTCTGAAATTTACTATTCTCTTAGGATGGAGATGAATGATAAAGTGTGAACATAAAAGACTACCTCTTAGTCTGCTTTCCTCCCCAAATAAAATTCCCATTAAATACAGGAAAAGTATCAGACCAACCATGCCTGGTTTGGCCATTTCTTGCATGCTACTCTCATAGTATAGTGGAGTTACTTCATCCAATGACTTGAGTATATTCCAGCATTACTAACTAAACATAATTTTAAAGAGTACATCTCAACTCTTTAGCTCTAAGTTTACATCCCTATAAAACAGAGTAGTTACATTATATAAAGTATGTGCTCACTCTTGAAAACTTGGTCAAGCTATTCAATATAATATTTCTTTTCTCACTCACTCACTCTCATTAGATTTATTTCCCAGAAAGATAGAGATATATCATTCATTTGTATCTCGCCTTAGTGAGTATATAAAAAGAGAAATGACTCAAAAAGAGGAAATAACACAAATATCAGTAATATAAGATGCAATATAATTTTATTGCATTTGCTATGACTTTTCAGAGCTAAGATAAAGCTAGCAGAAAATTCTTTATCCGCTCATTAGTTCAGTGCTCCATAGAATAAAGTACTTCTAAAGCTATAAAACTTGGCTGAATCATTTGATTTGAGGGAACTGAATATGAAGTTATTAACATATATTACTCAATACAAGTTTTCTTTTACATCTGCTTCTATGACTTGCATAATTAAGGATATGAAAATTACATTTTATATTCTATTTGTGCCAACTCATATGTTACTTTTAAATTTTAGTTCTTAAATTGTTCCCAGAGTTATGGCTTTGTATTCTGAAAAGAGTTGATTTTCAGGAGCACTATAACTGCGCTTGTAGTATGTAATGGCAATGAGACATGCAGTATTTTTATGATCTACTCTTTTAAAAATTAGCACTGTGATGATTTATACATTACTTTTTATGAGCAGACTAGGCAAATGATTATGATGCTGTAATTTCAAATATTTGAGTTTTATCATGAAAGAATAAAGATGCTACCATTTCTAATATGATAGGTATATTGGTGATACAAAAATAGTGAATTTTTTCAACTATCATGGATACATAAAAGATCATCTAGCTGAATATTGTATTAGTGTTAAAAAGTCATCAAATTAATTATTCATTTTTTCATCCAACAAATAATAGGCATCTAACACTATCAAAACGTCGTAAATACAATAGTGCACAAGTTGAAAAAGGTACCAGTTCATACAGAACATGCAGTCTCCTGAGAGAGATAATCAGTAGACAAATAACTTATAAATAAAAACATAAAATGGCAGCCATATGTGCTTTAAGGAGAATTAGCAATATCATGTAGAGTGGTAAATGTGGGGCAAAAGTTTGAGCTTATGATTAAAGAGAATTCACAGATTATACACAAATGTCTGAAGGCATATGTCTCCCAATGATGCAGCTTCTGCACATTTTTCCAGCATACACTTCGATCTATTAGGCTTCTCCACCTAAATATACTAGGAAAACTTCAAATGCATCATGTTCAGAATCATATCCATTATTGAATGCCTTAAGTTTCTAAGCTTAGCCATTTTCCAACTTTTTTTTTTTTTTTTTTTTGAATTGGTGTCTCACTCTGTCACCCAGGCTGGAGTGCAGTGGTGCAATCTTGGCTCACTGCAACCTCTGCCTCCTGGGTTCAAGAGAGTCTCTTTCTCAGCCTCCCGAGTAGCTGGGATTATAGGCACCCGCCACCATGACTGGCTGATTTTTTCTATTTTTAGTAGAGACAGGGTTTCACTCTATTGGCTAGGTTGGTCTCAAACTCCTGACCTCAGGTGATCCATCCCCATTGGCTTCCCAAAGTGCTGGGATTACAGGCGTTAACCACCATGCCCAGGCCCAACTACTTTTCATCAATAATTTCTTTCTACTGATTTATGACCAAAACACCACTTAAGCATATCTTTTTTCTCCAGCTTCACTATGTATACCCCAGTAATGCATTTACTTTGGGTGTTTTTAGTGAACCCCAGTTTTTATACTATCACTTTATAAGTTGCACTTATATAATGTTCAACCTCAAGATAATTAGTATTCAATCTTGGGTATTTGGACTCCAGAGCTTGCTTTTTAAATCGTTATTCCCTTACACACCAATTTCTTTACACAAAACTATCTGACATCCCTGGAACATCAATCTATCAAGCATAGCATTACTAGATAACTGATTCTTCCACTAATAAAAAATTATTCAGAGGTTCCTCAGCACTTATATCAACAGTATGGAACTCTGGCTATTAATAATGATCACCTGGTTTCAAATCACATATACATGTATGTATTCATATGTACCAAATGTGTTATATATCATAGCTATATGTTTATGTATGTATATATGTATGTGTACATATATATGTGTATGTATATATGTATGTATACATATATATGTACATGTATATATAGTACTATACATCATAACAATGTTTCAGTTAATGATACCATATGCAACGGTGGTCTCATAAAATTATAATGAAGCCAAAAAATTCCTTTTGCTTTGTGGTGACATCTTGGTGTTGCTGAACTTGTGTAGGCCTAGGCTAATCTATGTGCTTGCACCTTAGTTTTTAACAAAAAAGTTTAAAAAGTTAAAAAGATTTAAAACAGAAAAAAAGCATAGAATAATGAGGTAAAGAAAGAACATATTATTGTACAGCTTTACGATTTGTGTTTTAAGCTAATTGTTATTACAAAAAGAGTAAATATATTTTGAAAACTTTAAATGTTTATAAAGAAGTTATAGTGGCTGGGCACCGTGGCTCATGTCTATAACCCTAGCACTTTGGGAGGCCTAGATTGATGGATCACTTGAGGTGAGGAGTTTAAGACCAGCCTGGCCAAATGACAAAACCCTGTCTCTACTAAAAATACAAAAATTAGCCGGGCATGGTGGTGGGCGTCTGTAACACCCTTATATAACAAGCCCAATCTTGTGACACACACAAACACACAAGCGCACGCGCGCACACACACACACACACGTGCATTTTATTATCTCCACTCTGAAACATAAGAACTGGAAGAATTGAGTCCATCCTGTATGGAAGTGATTTTTTTTTCAATATTTTGAAATGTATTTGTCCATGTTTTAGGACTAATTTCAAAGAATTTAATTAGGAAGTGCTTCTTTATTTAATTATTTATTTATTTTGCTTTGGTATAGCCTTTCTGCTAGAAAAGGATGGAGGCTGAAGCACTTTTAAGGCCTGCCTCCTCAAGGACAAGTCATAGCCTCAGTCTTTATCGAACTTGGAATATAGCTTATCTCCAGACAGTTTTCAGAAGGTATGGCCTCTGATTCTGAGAAATATTATGTTGTAGAAGAAATGTTTTAAGGAATTCTATGCTTGTTCATTCATCAGTGTATTCCAAACATGTCCATGGGTCAAAGTAGATGTTCAAAATAACTCATGTTTGAATAATGCTAAATTGCCCTTCATCTATTCATTCATTTTTGTTCATTCATTCTTTCAATTATTCATTCATTCATTCCATTATCTAAGTACCTGTGCCCCTTCTAACTTAATCTTTTTAGTACATCCTATGTGTCATGAATTAGACTATAGCCTTGAGAAACAGATATAAATAGGATGTTTAAAGTCTATTGAAGTAGGCAGACGTGTAAACAAAAATTAGGAACCCCTGCTGAAAGTGCTGATTAGCATATGACCAACACAAAGGTGTGTCGGATATAACCATTTGTTTACCAATCAGTAGGTAATCCAACGTATATCCCTACACCCAGTCAGAGAGGCAGTGAATCAATGAAGTGAGCAGATATTTATTGGGCCTCTCTCTGGGATAGACATGTGATAGGTGCCGGCAGGGATAATAATATATAGAAGGCTTTGTTCTGCTTCTGACAAGTTCCTAGCATTTACACCTTTTTCTATATACACCAGTGTACTTCAAACACTATTTATTCAGAAGCCACGCCATAAAAATTAATTATATCTAGAATATATTAAATGAATCCAGCAATTACTTTTCATAGGGTCTAAAGTGCATCTATAAACATGGAAAGCAATGATGGCAAAATTGGTTCATACAAAGAAGGGTCAAATTTCTAAAAAAAGATCTGTGAATGATCTGATACTACGCTGACTATTGACCTAAGCCAAATATAATAAATAACAAATGGAGGGAAAAAATAGTAATTAGAAAGGACTTCCAAGTCTCTGTTTACTATAAAAATAAACACATATTACTTCTTTCAACAACTTACCTGAAAACCAAGAGTAATAGGAGTCACCTTCTTAAAGAAGTCTTCTGTTGTAGTCTGAATGTTTATATCCATCCAAAATTTTGTGTCATTGTTTCCAATGTGATGGTATTGGAGATGGGGCCTTAGGGAGGTAATTAGGTCATGAGAGTGGAAGCCTCATGATGGGATTAGTGCCCTTACAATAAGAGACATGGCAGGATGATCTCTCAGCCCTGTGAAGGCATTCATCTGCCAACAAGGAAGAAGGCCTTTGGCAGGAAGCAAATTGGGTGGCACTCTTTGATCCTGATCTTCCCAGTTCCTATAACTATGAGAAATCAATACTTGTTTTTTAATCCACCCAGTTTATGCCCTTTTTTTTTTTTTCCTTGAGAGGGAGTCTCCCTCTTGTCACCCAGGCCAGAGTGCAGTGGAGCGATCTCAGCTCGCTGCAACCTCCACCTCCCAGGTTCAAGTGATTCTCCTGCCTCAGCCTCTCGAGGAGCTGGGATTACAGGTGCCAGCCATCACTCCTGGCTAATGTTTGTATTTTTTGTGGAGACGGGTTTTTGCCATGTTGGCCAGGGTGGCCTCGAACTCCCAACCTCAGGTGATCTGCCTGACTCAGCCTCCCAAAGTGCTGAGATTACAAGTGTGAGCCACTGTGCTCATTTGTAATAGCAACTCAAGCTGACTGTACCATCTTCCTTTATACCCACCAATAATTCAAAGTTTTCTCTCTGACTGGGCATGATGGCTCATGCCTGTAATCCCAGCACGTTGGGAGGCCGAAACTGGCAGATCACTTGAAATATGGAGCTGGAGACCAGTCTGACCAGCATTTTGTAAAAAATACAAAAATATTAACCAGGGATGGTGGTGTACAACTATAATCCCAGCTACGTGGGAGACTGAGGCAGAATGATCCCTTGAATCCGGGAGGCAGAGTTTGCAGTGAGCCAAGTTTGCTTCACTGCACTCCAGCCTGGGCAACAGAGTGAGACTCCTTCTCAGAAGACAAACAAACAAAAAAGTTTTCTCTCGAAGTCATTGCCAATTGTAGAAACCACAGAATTCGTCAAATTTGTACTTTTTGACCTGTCAAATAAAAATTGAGGATTTATTGAAGTATATTTGATATCATACCGGTGTACCTAGTGAATTCATAGCCATCTCTAAGTAAGATTTCCCAACCACTGATAGCACAGGGATAATTTCAGGAGGAGGAGATTTTAATAATTGCGACAAAGGGCTTCACATGTTAGTTTCCTATTGCTATTGTAATAAATTCCCACAACCTTAGTGGCTTAAAACCATACATATTTATTGTCTTGCATCTTTGGTGGTCAGATATGTAAATCGGGTCTATAAGGCTGCTCTCTTTTGGAGGGTACACAGAAGCCTTTTTTAACTTCTTCATGCAGGGGTGCACTCTCAGCTCACTGCAGCCTCCGCCTCCAGGTTTCAAGCCATTCTCCAGCCCAAGCCTCCCAGGTAGTTGGGAATTACAGGCACCAGCCAACGCATCCAGCTAATTTTTATATTTTTTTAGTAGAGGCGGTGTTTCACCATGTTGACCAGGCTGATCTCAAACTCCTGACCTCAAGTGATCCACCCGCCTTGGCCTCCCAAAGTGCTGAGATTACAGGCGTGAGCTATCGTGACTGGCTCCTTTTTCAGCTTCTTGAGGCTACCTACATTCCTTGGCTCATAAGACCTCTCTCCATCTTCGGAGACAGCTGTGTAAAATCTTCTCATCTCTTTGACCTCTACTTCCATCCTTACATCATCTCTTTCTCAACTCTCCTATGAAACATACTACTAGAATCTTCATTTTCATAGTCATCCCTTGGTATTGGAGGAATTGGTTCCAGGATCAGCTACATATACGAAAATCTTATCAAAATTCACAGGCTCAGGTCTGGCTATCTGCCCTGGGGAAAAGTAGGTCTTCTGTTTCTATGAGTTCGCATCCTGCAAATATTCTATTTTTGATCTGCAGTTGGTTGAATCTGTGGATCCAGAACTCACAGATATAAGCAGCCAACTATTTTATTTAATTTTTAAATGTTTAATTGGACCAGGCACTGGGTCTCATGCCTGCAATTTCAGCACTTTGGGAGGATGAGGTGGGTGGATCACTTGAGGCCAGAAGTTCGAGACCAGCATGGGCAACCTGGTGAAACCTTATCTCTACTAAAAATACACAAATTAGCTGGGCGTGGTGGTGTGTGCCTGTAATTCCAGCTACTCGGGAGAATGGGGCGAGAGAATCTCTTTAGCCCAGAAGGCAAACGTTGAAATGAGCTAAGATCGTGCCACTGCACTCCAACCTGGCAACGAAAATAAAACTCTGTCTCAAAAAATAATAATAAATGGGAAATAAAAATTATGTATACTCAATGTGTATAATGTGATGATTTGATATACATATGGCTTGTGTAATTGTTATCACAGTCAAAATAACATACCTATCATCTTCCTCCACGCTGTGCATTAGATCTCCAGAGCTTGCTCATCTTATAATAAGCCAGAGTTTATGCTCTTTGACCAATATACCCTCATTTACCCTACACTCTCCCCAACTTCTGCCAACCACCTATCTACTCTGCTTCTATAAATTCTACCTTTTCAGATTCCACATATAACTGATATGATACGGTGTTTGTCTTTATGTATCTATCTTATTTTACTTAGCATAATGTGTTCCCCGTTCATTTACGCTGTTGCAAATGGAAAAATTTTCTTCTATTTTTGGTTGGACAGCATTCTTTTATATGCATATAATATAACATTTTCTTCATCCACTCACTTTTCTATTAGACCTTGGGTTGATTCCATAGCTTGGCTATTGTAAATAATGCTGCAGTGACTTTAGGAGCACATATATCTCTTTGAGATATTGATTTTGTTTTTTTACAATACACCCAGAAGTGGGATTTCTGGACCCTTTAGTAGTTTTATTTTTAATTTTGTTGAAGAACTTCCATACTGTTTCTCATAATAGTTGCACCAATTTACATTCTCCCCAACAGTGTATGAGGGTTCCCTTTCTCCTGAACACTGTAAATATTTATTTTTTGCCTTTTTGATGAAATTCTTTCTAACAGGTTTAAGGTGGTATCTCATTGTGATTTTCATTGGCTTTTCTCTGAAGGTCAATGACATTGAGAATCTTCTCATGTAAGTGTTGGTCATTTGAACGTCTTCTTTGGAAAAGTATCTACTCAGGTCCTTTGCCTATTTTTTCTTTTTTTGAAACAGAGTGTTGCTCTATCACCCAGGCTGGAGTATAGTGGCACAATTTCGGCTCACTGCAACCTCCACCTCCCGGGTTTAAACAATTCTCTGCCTCAGCCTCCCGAGTAGCTGGGATTACAGGTGCATGCCACCATGCCTGGCTAATTTTTTGTATTTCCAGTAGAGACAGAGTTTCGCCATCTTGGCCAGGCTGGTCTTGATCTCCTGACCTCGTGTTCCACCTGCCTCATACTCCCAAAGTGCTGGGATTACAGGTGTAAGCCATAGTGCCCAGCCCTACCCATTTTTTTATTGGTCATTTATTTATGCTATTTAGTTGTGTGAGCGCCTTCCATATGTTGAATATTAACTTCTTCTTATATATATGGTTTTCCAGTATTTCCTTCCATTCCATAGACTTTTTTTTCATTTAGTTGATTGTCCTTTGCTGTCAGAAGCTTTTTCATTCGATGTAATCTCACTTGTTTATTTTTGTTTGTATTGCCTGTTCTTTGATGTCATGTCCAAAAAAAATTGACAATAAGCTTTTCTCCTGTGTTTTTTTCTAAGATTTTTATGATTTTTGAAGTTATATTTAAGTTTTTAATTAATTGAGAGTTTTTAGGTATGATTTGAGACCCTATTTCAAATTCATTCTTTTGTATAAGAATATACAGTTTTCCAATTCTTTTTTTTCTAACTCTGCTTATCCTCCTTTCCTTTTATGAGAACTTTTATTGTTTAAAGGACTTTGGGATATTTGGATAATCTAGGATAATCTGATTTTAAGATCCATAATTTATAATCATATATGTGCAGTCTATTTTTCTATATAATGTAACAAACTCACAGATTCAAGTATTAGGATGTGAATATCTTCAAAGGGTTATTATTCAGCCTACCATAACTAACTAAATTACAGACTCATATATTGAATTTTATCATTTTTTTCTGTTTCTATCTGCATATCAAGATGGATTTCTAGACAGTATTTTTATGTATAATGAAATGTTTAAAAAATCTTAATATTCCTGTCTCCATGGCTTTATTAGGAATAAATTCATATGACAAGATAAAAAATACAAGGAAGGAGATACAGTAATGTGTAAAGACAAGATGGATATTTGGTAAGTTATAAGGATATGATGTCACATTTCTTATTTAAGAAAAAATTGGCTGGGCATGGTGGCTTACCCTTGTAATCCCAGCACTTTGGGAGCCTGAGACAGGTGGAACACGAGGTCAGATGTTCCGGATCAGCCTGGCCAACAGGGCAAAAACCCCATCTCTACTACAAATAAAAAATTAGATGGGTGTAGTGGGGTGCACCTGTGGTCCCAGCTGCATGGGAGGCTGAGGTGGGAGAATCCCTTGGACCCTGAAGGCAGAGGTTGCAGTGAGCTGAGATCACACCACTGTACTCCAGTTTGGGCGACAGAATGAGGCTCTGCCTCAAGAAAATTAAAAAGAGAAGAAAAGAAAAAGATGTATAGCACAGATTATAAGTTACATCACCATTTTTAGATGGCTAAATGCTTCACGTTTCTGAAGAGAAAAGTCATGGTAGAGAGCAGAAAAAATGGATTAGGAGGTAGAAAAACATGGATTACAATTTCGGTTCTGTCCTAAGTAGCTGTGCCAAAGAATCTCTGATGATTTGTTTATATCTATCTATCTATCAATTTATCTATTTGTCTATGTATGGTATGTAGGTTTATATATGTCTACGTGCATATATGAGGGATAATAGTACTTATTTTATAACTGAGTCATAAATCCTTGAGGAAATAGGAGGAAATGGCTATAGTCATCATTATCTCAAGATAAATAAGGTAAGAAATAACTTTTTTGTTTTACTTTACTTTGCTGCCCATACCAGTTACTTGGGACTGGCCCCTCTACGTGGACATAAACAAAAAATATGCAGTGTCTAGCTTGTCTTCAAATACTGACTGATAGTGGAATTAGTACATTGTTTTACAACAGTTGTTCATTGTGGGACCACTGTAGAGACAGGTGAAAAACCAAAGATCCAGCTCAACCCTCTCTGATTACCTGAAATCGTTTCTGTTGAAAAAGATGTGGTTGTTTCTGTTGTGGTTGGCAAGGAAAGAAGATGTGCTAGTTTGGCAAATCCTCCAGTCCAGATTCATACTTCCTCTTGTAAAATTCTCCCAAATACCCCTCCATCCCACAGGGCTTCTCAGAAACTACCCAAAGGGAAGATGTGATGGGAGAAGAATAATTATTCTACACATGGAAATAATTTTGCCCACAAATTATTTTAACCTGTTCTTAAAAACCTAAAAATTATCAGACTTGAAACCAAGAAAAGTTTATTCTAATCTCTTTGCTACCAATAGGTTGCATGTCTGCATAGATTTTCTTTGAAATACTTATCATATTCCCTAGTTTTTTCCTAGAGTTTGAAAATCAGGGAGACATAAACCAAAGGCATCTTTTCTCTTAGAAACTCAAATTCTCCATTTTCAGAGTAATGAGATTTAATAAAAAAAATCAGTACCACAGCTCCTTTCTGAGGCCTCCGTTTTGGCCCTTCAGTTCTTTGTCTCTGTGGCGTGCTGTGATATTATCTGTCTCTCTGCAAGACACCAAATAAGAGAGCTGTCAGCATGATGTGTGCTGAAAAGGACTACTTTACTCCTCAACTGAGGCTCCTCCTTGGTCTATTCAAAAATGTTTTACTTTCCCCCAGAGACTTTCTGCTACTATTTCTTTGTTTGTTCAGATAAATAGAAAAGATCTGGGGAAAAAAAGGGGTCAGTAGAATAACACAACAACGGAAACATCAGTATAAGTTCAGTGGATAAATGAAAAACTGATATTCTTTCAATTGAGAAACCTACATGTAAGTCCCAGTACTTGTACTTGGACCGGGACCTTTGAAATTCATAAACTGGTTTTACCTTTTTTTTCCTGTTCTTATAGATTTCCTAAGATGAACAATGCTTCTATGGCACGTGGAAATATGCTTATTAAATAATGAAAAAATGCAGATATGAATATTAGCTACACATGTTTTACCAATAGATGGTAAATTTCAGGAAGGGGTCACATGCCTGAAGTTCCCTGGTTTTGTAATAACCATCCTGTGTTCTTTTCCCCTTCAATTGCACTTCTGTAATCTTCGTCTCCTGGTTTTAGTCCTCTCACTGCTAATTCCCTCAATGTGGATGCCATCTTTGTACTGGACCTCTGCCCCTCCTCACCCGATGTTCACCTGTTCACCTGTTCACCTGGCAACATGACCTAAGTATCAGCCCTGGATGGAGCCTTCTGCTTCCTGCTGTTGGGGTCTTAACTTATCCAACCCTTTCACTTCTGTTCCTTTTGTCTTTCTTTGAATGCCAACATATTATTTTTTTGTTTGTTTATCTGAATATCTAATGTTATCTTAATATCAATCTATTTATATTTTATTTCCTATGGTTAATTTCAGCTGGATGGTTCTTGGAAAGGAGAGCACAACTGGAATGTCCCTACTGGTGTTTCTATCCCCTAGGATGAACCCTGTAGCAGGAAACCTAGAGACGCAGGTGGCATATGGTCTCCTTATTCTTCCCTCTTACCTGTTCTTTCCTCTTGCTCCCATTTCTTTTACCCTCATGCTTGATCTGTCTTCTCTCTCCCTTCTGCCTCCATCTCCTGACACCTTCTCCCAGTTTCTCTCTCTGTTCTTTGCACATCCTCCCACACCTCCACACCTCTTGTTTCTCTACCACCTCGCTCTTACTCTGTTTTAAAATTTTGTTATTTCAAGTTTTGCCTTATATAATAGTTACAATATCTAAAAAACCTGGATTGTGTAGAGCTGGGCTAATTTAGAATATCCCCTGTTATTTAAACATGCAAAACCTCAACATTTTATGTCCAGTGTACAGCCCTCTTCGGCTTCTTGAACAAGATGCAGAGCAATTTTTTAAACGATGAGAAGAAAAACCCGTAGTCAGACCAATGCAACTGCCGTTCCAGAAAATAAAATTTCTTTATTTTCTTCTGTAATTTACCTTCCCATTTCTAATGGCAGTCTATGATGTTGGAATGCAGGACCCAGTATCTGATTTCCTTTTGTACTCCACTTTGAGCCAATCTACTAATCACCTAAACATTTGTAAGTGTGAATTGAAAATGAATATAAAAATAAGCATAAAGGCAAGGTCTTTAAAGAATGAATTATTAAATTAGAAACAATAGGTAGTAGATTATGTTTCCCTAATCCAAGCTAGTTTTCAAAATAGAGTCAGATACAAAGCCTTTTTAAAACAGTGGGAAGATCTAATAAATTCTGACTTTGATCTCCTTTACTCACGTTTTCAACAATTTTTTTTTGTACTGTGAAATAATTAACACACTGATTTGGCTAGACACTTATATTTCCTAGATTAGAAATAACTGGGTATCTTTTATATTCTTCACATCAGAGTTTCTTAAAACATAGCCCAAGGATAACCTAAAAGAGTGTTACCTGGGAAGTTAATAAAACATACAAATCACTATAAATAAAAATCTTGAGAGTGTCTGATTCTTGTCGACAAGCATAAGCTTTGTCCTACCTTCTAGCTCAATGTTTTGTAAAATCTTAAATCATGCAGTGAAAGCAATAGATTGGAAACATATTTTTAAACTGTCTTCTGAAGTCTGCAGATGAATCATTACTCTTCATAGCAAAGTGATGATGGTCTGACTGGCTCAGTTTGCTCTGTTGGAATCAATTTTGGCTTTGGTCTGAGACAAGGTCTAAGTACCATTCACACAGCTGCCAACAATATTCATCATAGGTGCTGGGTGATAGGGAGGGTTGACACATCAGAATTAAGTCCAATTCCCAGATTTGTCACAATTAGCTACGTAAATTACTTTAACGTTAGGAGTCTCATTTTCCTTAATTATGTAGATAGAATGAACTTATCTCAGTTTTGGAGAATTCTTATCATAATGCCTGAGTCAATATAATGCCTGTGCTAGAGAAACACAGAAAAAGTTTATTTCATCAGACAAATGGCTTAATACAGTGCTAAAATTCTAACAATTAGGTATTCTAAATAAGTTGGTTCACCTACTTCCCACTATTGCTCCCTTAAAAAAGAAAATTAATCACATGAGTGGAAAATAACCACATGTGCCAATCACATGTGTGTAAAATACCCGGACTAAAACAATGTTCTTATCTAGGCATGACATTGAAGGACTCTTCTCCATTAAGTGCTAGCAAAAAAAGTGCTGCGGGACCACCTAAGTTTGGAAAATCGTTTATTTTATACCTCTCTTGGAAACTGATAGTACTCATGTAGCTAGGAAAAAAAAATGTATGACAATTGCACAGTAAGATAAAATGTTATTTAAATGCATATTTTTCTAAATATACTTGATCACAGAATCTCATTGTTTTTCAATTAATCACATGTCAAGGATGTAGTAGTCTGCAGAATACACTTTAGTAAATGCCAGTTTTTAAGCTCCTTGGGGAAAATTTACTCCATCTACTTTCCTCCAGCTACTTCCAGGCCCTTTCTTAAAAGCTAATTAAAAAGTCATTTGAGCTATTACTGAAAGTCAAATAGCAAAGAAATCACTTCCTTTTCTCCCCCCAGTGTCATGATCTTGGTTCAGATTCTAATGATTAAAACCTTAAGAGAAAAGCATCAACTTTCAAATTGGCTCATCCCAGGTGATGATACCTAGTTACTGTTGAAAAACATAACATTGACAGATATATTTTTTTTTCCTGAGCCTCTGCAAAAATGTAAAGTTTCGATTTCAATATATAACCTGCACTCTTAAGTCTGTGTTAATTGTTGCTTGCTTGACACAAAGTTCTAAAGCAGAGGCACCCAGGGAAGAAAGCATTATGAGAGCAGTCAGATTAGATTTGTGAGGACAATTAAGCTCAATTCTTTATTGCTTCTTCTTATTCCTAGCTTTGAGATATTTCTTGCACTTGAGTCATTTTGGCTCCTGGTAGCATTGCTGGAGAAAACAAGACATATTTATTAAATAAACAACAAGAACAAAGCAATAAATCTTGTGCTTTTCATACTATGCAAAAATAAATTGAGGGGCTATAAAGTTTGCGTTGTTTGTGTTAGGCTTTTACACAAAGTATCTTTAGAATTTTCTCTTCTGCAAACATGTCTTTGCAGAGCGCTATCAAATTCAAATTATCCCCAGAGGACAGGTTACAGGTGATTAAATCAACTCTATCCAGCAAAGAATACTTTAAAACACTTTTGAGAGCCCTCTAGTTGTGACATGACCTTTGAGAAAAGCATTTTGTAGTTGACATAGTTTGTGCTTTTGTTAGAGGTTTCTCTGAGGCAGAGATGAATTAACATCTGCCACCATAAAGTTTGGAAATTTGGGTTTAGATAAACTAAGTACACTTAGTAATTTGCTTTTCTGCTCATATTGGGAGCTTTATGAATTGGAGAATTCAATGTCATTGTCTCTTGATTTGGTCACTGGAGCTATATGAATTAATGTGCATAGTTTATTTCTTTATTATTATTATTACTTTTGGGACGGAGTTTCACTGTTGTTGTCCAGGCTGAAGTGCAATAGCGCGATCTCGTCTCACTGCAACCTCCGTCTCCCTGATTCAAGCAGTTCCCTGCTTCAGTCTCCTGAATAGCTGGGATTACAGGCATGTGCCACCATGCCTGGGTAATTTTGTATTTTTAGTAGAGATGGGCTTTCTCCATGTTGGTCAGCCTGGTCTTGAGCTCCTGACCTCGGGAGAACTGCCCACCTCAGCCTCCCAAAGTGCTGGGATTACAGGTGTGAGCCACTGCGCATGACCACATAGCTTATTTCATAGTCTTCAAGCATGACCCACATTCAGTTTGGAAGTTGGAAAGAACAAATCCTTTTCTCAAAATTCAGTGCCCACCCTTAAGCTTGTAAACATGTAGAGATGATGTTGATGCTTTTTCCTATGTCATAGCATGTTCGTCCACAAGAGAAATGTTGAAACAGCTTGGGGCAGATGTGAACTGACTTGTGGACTACCTTCCTTTCCTAGTACTCTAACTCTTCCCAAAGGATATATTCCCCAGCCGACCCCAGCATTTGCATTCTTGTGAAGGACAGCTCTAAAGTCTAGGGCACTTTTTAGCCTGATACTATTCTCTCAATTAAAACTTTGCACGAAGAAAATTCTCTGTAAATACTTACTAAGTAAACCTTTTAGGAAAATGGGGACACCATATGAAGTTGGAATAATTCACTCCATCTTTCTCACTAAATTTCTCTGAAAATTTATCCAGACTTCAAAATCTTTTCTGTAAATGCTGGCAATTTCTATTTAAATTTTGATGAAATGTGTAATAAATGTCCATGTCCAATTAAACAAAGAATATTCAAATATACATTTTCTTGAAAATTCATAGATGCTCATTTAGTCATCATATATTTGTCATGCTTGTTTGATGGGTCAGAAAAGGTAAATGAGATCATCCTCATCCTAAAGTAGCTCACTATAGGAATATAATTCTGTAACTAGACACTGTATTTTTGAGCATTATGCTTTACTTTCAAGTGTTTCACACACTTTAAAGATTTCTTGTAGCTGCATATAATGTTTACATTTATGTGCTTTTTCCCCCTAATTATAAAATAGTCTATGATGACTTGGAATTATGCAAATGCCAAAAGGTATAAAAGGACAACGATATTGTCTATAATCTCATTATTCAGGAGAAATGACCTATTGAAATTTGGAACTCCTATACTGCTTTTGGACTATCTATGTGTATGCATATATAATTAATGAATGAGCTTGTATACAAGTGAGTCAATATACTATTACTGTAGAGTCACATTATATATACAAATTATGTTCTGGTTTTGAAATTTTCATGTTGTTTTCCTATGGAATTAAATGCCCTTTAAAATAGCACAATTTTGGGCCAGGCACAGTAGCTCACACTTGTAATCCCAGCACTTTGTGAGGCCAGGGTGGGTGGATCAACTGAGGTCAGGATTTCAAGACCAGCCTGGACAATATGGTGAAACCCCATCTCTACCCAAAATACAAAAATTAGCTGGGCATGGTGGCAGGTCCTTGTAAGGCAGGAGAATCTATTGAACCCGGGAGGCAGAGGTTGCAGTGAGCCAAGATCGCACCTTTGCACTCCAACTTGGGTGACAAGAGAAAAACTTCATTTCAATAAAAAGAAAAAGCATAATTTTATTGGATGCAGAATATTTGATTTTAGTATATTGTATATACTGAAATCAGCAAACTTGTCTTAAAATTGTCATAAATCTTCATAAATTAATTTGCTTACTATATATAGTCATTTAAAAGACAAATTATAAAATGTTATTTTGTTTTTTAAACAAGTATTTTTGAAGGTTTTTTTTTTTTGTCCGTCTTTTTTTGGTTTTGTTTTTCAATGTAACAATTTCTCTCTTTCATGTCTCCGGAACTTATCTCCAAGTCTCTTTCTTCAAACATTTGGGCAAGAAAAGATTGATCCAAGCCATGTTGCCAACAAATGGAGCTTAAATACTTCTTTTTTTTCCCCCATTATTATTTGGGAAGATACTATTAGAATACTAATCTCAGGCATTAGATAGACAGGCCTTTTCATAGGCTAAGACCTCAGATATTTAACGTATTTTACAATAGTATGTGATTCTGGAATGACTCCTTGAAGATGTGGAGGCAAATATACTACCGGAAAATTAAAAGTAGTATAAAATTTGTCCCTTGATAGAAGCAGCATAAGATAAGATAAAATGAAATAAAAGTATGCACTTATCTGTGAAAAATAGAGCTGGACATAAAGCAGTGAAAACAAATTTTATTCAGCAACTATTGACAAGAAGGGAAAGAGCTTCATTCCAACTTGAACAGAGGTGACTGGGCATTTTAGAGGGAGGATGGGGAGCTATTGAGGGGAAGCAAGTGGAGTCAAGTGAAAAACTTAGAAAAGATAGGTCAGTGCTAATGTGATTAGATCAGTTGGGTCTGCTGGCTGGCAATTATCAAAGTTAGGATTTCATCCATCCACAGGAACTGAAAAAGGCTCTCTCATTCCAGATAATTACATTTCAAAGAAATGGCTTTCAGGTCCTTGAGAAAGACACTCCTGAATTGTAGAAGTTATATATTTTTTCTCAAAGGGGAAGAGGATGGGTTCACAGTTGCATGCCCTTTTTAAATAAATGCTCCAAGAAAGGGAAGGTGTTGGCTAGAACAAACAGTACATTCTCCTGGCAGCACTGAGTTTTCTCAAGCATTTTAATGGGGAGCTGTGGTCATCCTAGGAACAAGGCTTTATGTTTCTAGAAGCCTTGCTAGAGTTTGATTGCCCCTTACTGCAGAGGTTTGGACGGAGCTGTTATGTGCTGAGTGTTCCCCAGTAATAAGAATTTCTCTGTGCTCTACTTCCATGCCCTTGTCTTTCTCTGCCCTTCTTCCAATCACTTTGGCATCATCAAACAGAATATGTAGCCACCTGTCCACTTAGCTTTTTCTCACTGCTGTTGTATTACAGTAAATTTCCATCTCTAATTGGATGAATAAGAGGGATAAGAAGTACAGATGGAGGTGTGGCGCAGCATTAGGTCATAAATTGCTTCAGGCAGTTTCAGAAATCAGCTCACTCAAAGCAATGATATGACACCTCTCTTTTTATTCCCTACCTCTTACCCTGTCAAAACTAGCCCAAAATCTGAGGAAGTTTCAGGCATGAGATGGTGATACATATCCTCTATAGTATCATATTGTTTTCTTCATTTTTTCCTTTTTTTTTTTTCTGTCTAGTGCAATATGCTAATTCTGTTCTGTTTCATACTTAAGTTGGTCAGGATTCATTCTGAAATTCACAAGGAACAAATTAATTATTAACCACCATTCCTACTTCCATTCATCTAAGCAAAGTGGCATTGTCATAGAAGTGTGTTTCATGATTCAAAAACTCATTTCTTCTTTCCCAACACATCTTATGAATCTCTACCAAGTTGACATCAAGAATGATATTTTTAAGATGTCAGTCATCAGCACAGCCATCTGCAAGACATTTTATTGTAACTCTCAGTTCTCTTTTGGTTGTGGAGAAGGATAGAGAGAGCTAAAGAGAGATACACTGCCCACTTGGTTTATTGATCTAGTCCCATTTCAGGTGGCAACATTCAAGAACCTTCTTACCGATCCCCCGATCACTGCCCCCACTGTGACCTAGTTAAGGTGCAAGTCTGTGACATGACACCATACCAGCTGGGATGACAAAGACATGCCGTTTGCTGGATTCAAACAATTAGGACCCATACAGTCACATCTGTTAAGTTCTAACATTCATTACTCAACAAGATTGCTAACATCAACACAAGTCTTCTGATAACAATCAAAACAACACAGTAATGGTAGCACAAACTAGGACTATGTATTGATGTTGTCTACGTGCCAGGCATTCTGGTAAATACTTTTTAATTTATTTGCTCTTCACATCAAGATCATATGATGGGGACTGCCATGTTTCATTTTAAGATGAGGAAACTAAGCCCAAAGAGGGAATGCATTGTCCAAACTTAACAGCAGATTCGTCATTTAAATCTGCACATCTTGAATTCTAAAGTGTAATTTTCCCTATACTTTAGAATTTTCCCAGGAGTTGTGTGTGTGTGTACTTTTAGTTCATTATTCTGTAATTTTCTAGTAGTTCTTAATGTGTGTCCCATTAAATAGGTGTTATGCCAATAGTTAATACATTTAGATTGTTATTGTTATCTATGTAATATATATAACAGTATTTTCTTTAAAAAATAATAAAAATATATAAAGATAAATAATCAAAAAATGAATCAAAATATATAAAATACTGGATAGTATAGTTACTTCCCTTTTCAGACTAAAAGGTAATCAATTAAATTTTTATCACTACATAAATAGTTGGTCATCATGGAACTCCTCAAGCGCCAGCTGATAGTATTAATCCTCTCTATATTTCTTTTGTTGCTTCAAACCAAGGAATCTAAACTCATGGGGCTTCAGAGATAATAAAACAGTTCTATGTCTTAAATTATTCATTATTTCCCTAAGCTTATAGTGAAAATTGTCACATTGATTCCTGCTAAACATTATTTTTTTTAGAAAATCCTCAAGCAGCAATAAATGGTTTGAGATTCATGCACTAGATTCAGCTCAAATATTAAATACTTATCTTACATCCTTTCACTAGAAGTTTTTCAAGAATAGGGTCATTTGTAGACAATTTTCTGTTCTCTATCCAACTTTGTTTTCAAAATAGAGAAGTATTCTGACTTAGTGGTGAACATTTACTTTTCTCTTAACACACCTATTAGATTTGAAATAGACCCAGTTTGCATGTAATATTGAATTCAAGATTAATTGAGCATCTGCATCATTTGGGAAGAAATGATTCAATGTACTTTCATGACTCAAACTTTAATAGTATGTTTAATTTGCCCAGACAAGAGTTCAAATCCAAGGTTTTGTGTGGAAAAGATATAAATTTTAATTAAAGTTGTTAAAAGTATAAAAATCAGCTAAGAGACTAAAAATAAAATTTTTTTTTTTTCTCATTATACATATCATCTCCAATATATATATTTGTGTGTCCTCAAACTTTTTGGACATTTTTTTCCATAAAAACATTACCAAAATTATTCTAACTTGCACCATTAGCTGTAGATATAAAATGAATTAACAATAGTCCACTGAAAATAATTTCAATTGCTTTAGAATGTTTCTGTTTTTTGAAAGAGATATATGGTCTGTATGGTATGAACAAAATTAGATAATTTTTTATAATCAATAACACCCCTAATGAGATTCATAGCACCCAACTCTCTTTACCTCTCTCTAGCATTTACAAATGAAGCAACCCAGGTGGTATCCAACTGTAGCACCTCAAGAAATCAGGTAAATAGAAAAATATGCTGTTACCACGGTTTGGGAGTAACAATTTCCCTGCTGTCAAAGCAGTTCCTCTAACCCACAGTTCTAAAATATGATCCTTCTCTAACTGTGAATTCCTGGTTCTGGAGTCCATTTCCCAGATCCCAAGGTGGAAATTCTAGTCCTGCAATTCCAACTACTTTTTAGACATCATAAATTTTGTGACTTACAGATATTAAAATATTCATTCAAAAATCACAATGTTTCCCTTTTATTACCCTGTCATTTTCTCTCTCTCTCTTTTTTTTTTTATTTTTTTTTTTTATTTTTTTTTTTATTTTTGGCTTTTTTACTGTCTGCTCTTTCTGTTGGTAAAATGTTGACTACCTCCCATGTCCCAATATCTAGTTTCACACTAAAAATCAGATATTCATCTTTGTTTGTTTGTTTGTTTGAGATGGAGTCTATCTCTGCTGCCCAGGCTGGAGCGCAGTGCCGAGATATCAGCTCAATGCAACCTCCCCCTCCAGGATGCATCCTTAATTCCTCCTTCCTTGTAACCGCCCCAGCAATCTGCCTACACACCACGCCCTATCCATTCTAAGGATTCCTAAACATCTATGAAAATTCTGCTTAACTTTCATAATCATAACAATGGCTTTAGAAAGTGGTTCTTACACTTCTGTGAAGCTATTTTCCCGTGTAAAGTTATTTCCATCAATCTTTACTGCTTATCCTCTTTCCAGTAATGACACTGCAGCAGGGTTTATCTTCACACTTTTGTCAAAGTATTCGACATAGAATGGAAATGAAAGCATCCTACTGCTCTAAACAACTTAGTAGTCTCTCATGCCCTAGGCTCAGTCCTTGCATATACAGTTCAGTTGCCTATATTCTCTCTGACCAGCAGCTCTCTAACAGATCGGAAGTATTGGATTCTGGGACTCTTTGCTTTTAAAGGCATTTGTGTTTCTTTAACATGACAATAACTTTCTCCCTGTCTAGACTGACACTAGAACTATTTTCCATTGGCTTCCCTGTGACAATGCTTTCTAACCCTTATCTCATGTTATCCATCATCTTCTGAATCAACAGGAGCTTATGAAAACTTTGGAACATAGCTTTCAATCTGGCCATATACTTATAATTTATTTCTCCAAGTGTTTGGTTATTATATTGTGTTAACATCTTAGTCTTTCTTGGTTACAAACCTAGATCAATTATCCAACATTTGCATTTCGTACACTTCAAAAAATTGAGATACACACACACCCGCATATAAAGTTGCTTGAACATAAAATATGTTATACCCCCAAAAATTTGTTACTTATAGAAAAAAAGTGGGTAAGAAATATCTTTGACTAACTCCTGGAAATTCATATATAGAATAGTATCTCTTTCTCTGTCCCTGTCTCTTTCTTTCTCTGTCTCTCTCTCTCTCTTCTTCTCATTTCATTTTTTACCCTTCACTATCAAGGAGGCTTTACATGCCACCTTTAAGTAAATGAATTTCCAGTAATAAAACTAGGGAGTTCTAATTAAGAATATAGGATATTCTTTTTCAAAAGGTTGAAAATAATGTGTTCTCACCTCTCCTAAATATATGTCTCTCATATCATTAATAATGGCCCATTAGATTCTGAGATTTTTAAAAATTGTTGTTGCAGAAAATTTCCTGCTCCAGTTAAGATGGAATATACCCATCTAGCTCATCTTGCTCACTGATTACTACCAAGGATACTGGGGAAAAAAGTAAAACATCTGTCAGAGGACTCAGCAGTAAGTAGATAAGAGCTGGCACATAGGGTAGAAAAATCACTCCCCTCACCAAATGACCATATAAATATTGAGATGAAAACATTAAAAAAAACTGGGGACCTTGAATTAGACAAAATATTTTTAAAGAAACCAAAACAGACACTTTTAAAAGAAGACATTTTTGCAGCTGACAAACAGATGAAAAAATGTTCATTATCACTGATCATTAGAGAAATGCAAATCAAAGCCACATTGAGGTACCATCTCATGCCAGTAAGAATGGTGATCATTAAAAAAATCTGGAGACAACAGATGCTAGAGAGGATGTGGAGAAATAGAAACGCTTTTACACTGTTGGTGAGAGTGTAAATTAGTTCAGCCATTGTGGAAGACAGTGTGGGAATTCCTCAAGGATCTAGAAATAGAAATACCATTTGACCCAGCAATCCCATTACTGGGTATATACTCAAAGGATTTTAGATCAGTCTACTATAAAGACACATGCACACATATGTTCGTTGCGGCACTATTTACAATAGCAAACACCTGGAACCAGCCCAAATGCCCATCAATGATAGATTGCATAAAGAAAATGTGGCACATATACACCATGAAATACTATGTAGCCATAAAAAAGGATGAGTTCATGTCCTTTGTGGGACATGGATGAAGCTGGAAACCAACATTCTCATCAAACTGACGTAAGAACAGAAAACCAAACACTGCATGTTCTCATTCATAAGTGGGTGTTGAACAATGAGAACTCATGAACACAGGGAGGGTAACATCACACACCAGGGCATGGTGGGTGGGGGCTAGGGGAGGAATAGCAGGGGGTGGCAGAATTGGGGAAGGACAGCATTAGGAGAAATACCTAATGTAGATGACGGGGCTATGGATGTAAAAAACCACCACCATGGCACACGTATACCTGTGTAACAAACCGGCACGATCTGCACATGTACCTCAGAACTTAAAGTATAAGTTAAAAAAATTAACTAATTTTAAAGAAAAAGAAATCAAAATTATGATTAAAGAAAGTTAATTGAACTTCATAAATCTTTAAAATTTGTTTTGTGAAACTGTTGAAACATGAACAGATAAGCCACAAACTAAAAAAAGTTTCAGATCACATACCTAACACTTATATTCAGGAAACATAAAGAGAAAACAAATGAGGAAACAAATAAACTCCCAACTTTAACAGACAAAATATGTGAACGGGAATTGCACTACAAATAATATATTGGTAGCAAATATGTGCATGAAAAGATGTTCAACATCAATGAATCATTAAGAAAATGCAAATTAAAACCTGAATGACATGGAAATATGTACCTATTAGAACTGTTAAAATAAATTTAAAAAATAATAATATGACACTACCAAGTGCTGTCAAGGATATAGAGTAATTGAAACTCTTATCAATTGATGGTGAGAATGTAAAATGATTCAGTCACTCTGGAAAACAGTCTGGTATTGTCTTATTGAAAAGCATACACTGACCACAGCACTCAGCAACCCACTTCTAGGTGTTTACCCTGGAGAAATGTCCATTCGTATTCAAACAATAACTTGCACATAGATATTTATAGAAGCATTATCCTGGTCACCAAAATATGAAAAACAAAAACAAAAAACTGTTATTGAGAGTCCCAACTGCAGCTACAGTGTCCGACTCCACTCAGAGGGATTCTGTGAGAGACAAGTTGCTTGTTAAAGAGGTTGCAGAACTTGAAGCTGATTTACCTTGTACATGTTAGTGCCTTTTCTTGATCCTGACCAGCCTTATTGTTTTCAGCTGACTGTAACCAGATGAGGGGTTACAGGTTGGAAAATCTCTCATTTGAAACTGAAGTTCCCACGCGTACAACACAGTGCTTCCTGAAGTGAAACGCCTGACCAGGATGTGGCACCTGAACATAACAGAGACAGGTGAAGCATGTCTGAGTTTACTGAGAGAACGTTCGATTGATGGCACTGGTCAGGCTCCCACAAGAACATGAAAGGATATTGTTTGGGGATTAAATTCTTTCTTTACCGATCTTTTGAATTTTGATGATCCACTGAACACTGAAGCTGCAGAACATCATTTGAGGACAACAAGGACTTCTGGATTTAAGTGGCTGTCCACATCCTTACACGATGATAAAAGGGGAAGACTGCAGGTCCATGGACTGTGTTACAGTTTGTCTCTAATGTGAACAGCAACAGATTTCCCCCTTCTCTCTGGTCCTCATGCTCCTTTTGGATCTATTCTCCATCTCTGTAATTTTATTGTTTCCCAAATGTAATATGATTGGAATCAGATAATATTTTAAAACAGGTTTCTTTCACTTAGTGTAATGCATTTGAGATTGATTCAAGTATTGTGTTTATGGACAGTTTTTTCCTTTTGCAGATAGGTAGTATTTCATTATACTACAATGGTCTCCTTTTCCTTTCTGTAGAGCCGCATGACAGAAATTTTGGGGGTTATGGAATTGTTCTGTATTTTGTTCTGCTTGTGGTGATGGTGACACAAATGTATACATACATTTGAATTTACAGAATCATAGAGCAAACATCAGTGATTTTACCATAAGTAAAACACAAACAGAACAAAATACAGAACAATTCCATAACCCCCAAAATTTCTGTTGTGCAGCTCCATAGCAAATACTGCTCCGACTTATAACTGGTCTGTGATTTTACCATAAGTAAATTTAAAATTATATTTATATTTTAAGAGAGACCATGTGTAAATCTGTATGCATACATACATATACAAGTGGGTGTATATAAGTATGTGTATTTATGTATATATGTATATCTGTATAGTATGCATACATATTAATATAGAGAGAATTTTTTGAAGAATTAGCAGTGCAGCATGTTGACATCACTTATCCCATCATTCATTATTTATTAATCTATCCATACCTTCACTCAGCAATATTTCCTGAGTGCCATAAATATTTATTTATATAGATGAATTAATAAATAATAAAATATCCCACCTTTATCACAAATTGAGTTTCATTAAAACTTCTATTTCTCCTGTCACCCTATTCCTCCTCAAGGACGAATGAAGATTTAAAGAATTTCACACATAAATAAAGAGGAATTCTGCTACTCATTGGGCCTATTTTCTATCAATGAACTGAAGGTAAAAAAAACCAAAAGGGCATTTGATCATGTCTTTTCTCCTTTCTTTTTCTGTTTCATTTGGCTGCAATGGCACCATTCATTCTCTCCTCTCCTCTCCTCTCCTCTCCTCTCCTCTCCTCTCCTCTCCTCTCCTCTCCTCTCCTCTCCTCTCCTCTCCTCTCCTCTCCTCTCCTCTCCTCTCCTC
>NW_022436955.1:6855820-6871714 GCF_009761245.1 Sapajus apella | reverse complement strand
CCCCTCCCCTCCCCTCCCCTCCCCCCCCCCTCTCTCTGTCTCTCCTCTCATTCCCTCTCCTATCTCTTCTTTCTTTTGCCATTGGGTCCAGAGGCTTCCTGACTTTAAAAAGACCTATGTAGTACAATACATGACACTAAAAGCCCCAAGCTCGAGGGACAAATATGTTTTACTCTGTGTTTTTCTTTAATATTTTCTTGTAATTTGTATCAGTAATTTATAAATTCAGTGTGATAAAATAATAAATTTCAGACTTTGGAAAGGGAGAAACATTTTACTAAATTTGCTTATTGGACTATATAGTACTAGATTATGTAGCCAATACCCTTTAAATGAATAAGGTTTACTCTGCTATTATTCCCTATACACATATTATCATAAAGTATTCTTCAGTGTGCAAGTTTTAATAATTGAGGTGCTAAAGAAAGCAAAAAAAAAATGCTTAGGTCCTCTAGATGAATATCATTTAAGCATATTTTCTTCCCCATTTGTGAATTTTTATATTTCCCAATAACTAGTGTAGGATAAGACACAAAATATCTCTAGATGAAGTTACCTTTATAATTAAGGATTGAATTTGCTTATTAGGAAAAGAGTCATGACATAAAAGAATCTTAAATTCAATACATAGTTTGTCCTCCTCTCACACAGAGTGTAAAATTAGGTAGTCCAAAGACAGTATTGGTAATATTAATATACTTATGGAACCAGGATCCCATAGCCTTTTTCTTCAAGCCTGAATCCTATTTCCAGTTTGAACTCATAGTCTAACGCAGTTGGTCCAAATCTTGCCATTATATTTATACCTCAACCCAGAAGAAAAAGAAAAAGAGTAAGAATGGGGGAGGGGTGTAAGGCAATTAGTAATTGTCTTTTAAGATAATGTTACAAAAATTTTCAGCCAAACATATTTTGCTTTAATCTCACTCATATGAAGCTATTGATGTAGAAACATCTATCTGAAAATGGAAACTGTATAAAAGTTATTGTTTATACTATGATTGAAAAGGGGAGACCAAATTTTGGAGTGATTTATATTTCCTGCCACATTTGTCATATAGTATTGCTTTCCATGTTTAGCCTTTCAAATATCAGGTATTTTTTTTCCCCATTTATTTATTTTATTGCATTTTACATTTTGGGGTACATGTGAAGAACATGCAAAATTGTTGCATAGGAACACACGTGGCAGTGTGATTTGCTGCCTTCCTCCCCATCACCTACATCTGGCATCTCTCCCCTTGCTATCTCTCCCCAGCTTCCCACCCCCCACCGTCCCTCCCCTATTTCCCCCCAACTGACCCCAGTGTGTAGTGCTCCCCTCCCTGTGTCCATGTGTTCTCATTGTTCAACACCCGCCTATGAGCGAGAACATGCGGTGTTTGATCTTCTGCTCTTCTGTCATTTTTAGAGGAAGTAGGATTGCCATCACTGGCTAATTATCTAGACATTGTAGATAAAATTATTTGAAACTGAAGATATCCAATGAACACTGTTTATTTAATAGAGAAAATAAATCCATTTTACAATCAAGGTATAGACATATTCGATAGTAATTTTTATCTTGTCTTCTATTCACACGTACAAATCTTGCACCCTTTTATGGAAAGCTGTAACAATGATATTATAAAACAACATCTACCTATACAAAAATGGTGGAATTGTCATGATATCTTTTCTGTTTCTGAGAATAGAATAAATATTATATTTCAAATAAAGATCAGAGATATTTTTTCTTGATTTCATATATTTGTCAAGAGGAAATTTTATGCTAATTTTCATTTTAACTTCCCAGTTTAAAAGCAGGAAACTTGCAGTTGGTGATGCAGCTCAACTAAGTAGGTTGGAAAGATCCGGATCAAAAAGTTGATAATGTGTTAGAACCAATATTGAGATGGAGAAAAATCCCAGGTATTTATGCTTAGACATTCCCAGATTAGAATAGCTATTCACTCTTACGTCAGTAAGAAACTATTTCCCAGGGAAAGTGTTATGTCAAAAATGGCAATTTGGGAAGCAGACCAACATTTTCCTGTCTGATTCCTTGGAGATCTAAACAATAAATGGCAATTTTTTCACATGGCCAGTGACTATCTAATATAATTGACAACTAACAGTATTTAGTAAAAATATGCTGCCTCATGATTCAGAATTTTCACTCTTTTCTTTTAAAATTTTCCATCCTCCTTCAATCACTTAGTTTCTTTTAAACCACTAACCAAAATTGTATTTCAATAAAAAGAGAGGCCTATTTTCAGCTCAGAAGACCACCTTGGACTCCTGTAATATCCCCTATTTTTTCTCAAAATGTTATGATAAATCACCTTGAAATTAAAAAAAAAATCATTATGCTTTTAGAATAACATGCATAGTAATGACTTTAGATTTAATGCCAAATAACTTACATGTAAGCCAAGTCCTCTTTTTGACATATTAATTGATTGTAACAAAATGCTGATTTGTCCATAAAACAGAAAAAAAAGGCTATTCAGAAAACTAAGTGTTGTGAATTTATTTGCATTGTACCTGGAATAATTGGCTTAAAATAAAATCTCAAAATATATTGGTTTCTATTTTTCTACTAAATTAGGAAATGATGATGTAAGAGAACATTGTCCTCAATCTCTCTATACCTTAACCTGTCCATTGTAGATAATGAAGATTCAATCATTCATAAATCCATTTCACAAATATTTATTGAGCATCACTATGTGCCTATAATGTGTACTAGGCATTATAAATGTTTTCATCTTAAAGAGAATGTGAAAATTAATAAATAATCTAATGAGTCAGGTTAACCAGGTTTTAGTTTTGACTAGGCTATGTCTTATCTGTTATTTTAAAATACAGGCGTCACTTCTCTGTTCACCTTTTCTGGTCCTGAAGTAGAGCATAAACTGAAATAATGCGTTGGGTTGAGTTAAAGCTAACACTCTATTTTTAGAATAACACTTATCATGTCATTGAATTCCCATCTGCTTCTTGGTCCAGTATATTAATTTGCAAATTTATCCCTGGATTAGGAAATTTCATTAAGGTTTTTATTTCCTAGAGGTAATAATCCTTTCCGAAGCCTATGTTCATTAAACTATCAAAGTGCATATATATCACAAGGAACCAACACACATGGCATTTCATACATTGTCTCCATAATTTTTAATTTATTACAGTACGAAGGATTAACCTCCTCCCACACCTTCAGATACCCTGTCTTATTAGGACTAGACATTTGATACCAATGAGAAGAGTTTACTCCTGAGACTGTATTATTTATGCTTCCACTCATTTATATAGAAAGCAATATTATCTTCACTGTGAATCTAAACCTCCTGTCATCACCAGGACTCTTCTGATAATCACATCAGAGTACTTTGAAAGTACACAAGGTGGTCTGCTTGTAAATTATGTAAATATCTTTTTTTTTCATTTTCTTTATAGAGTTGATTTATGTTTACTACAAACATAAATCTTTCAAAGACGCAACTCCGTTTAGTCCAGAGCTGTATGGAATATTTACTGTCCCTTTAAAACCCTGTTGTCTTTCCTACAGGCATCAGGACTGAGCTGGCAAGTTAATAACCAGTGCTGACCAGTCAGTATGCAATGAGTTTGGTCTCTGCCATAAGGTTCATCAAGCAGGAAGGCCATTCCAATGCATTGGTGTTCCAAAGAGAGAAAAATCATGTCTCCTCTTTCATGTCAACAGATTATGTCAAGGAAGACAAAAGTGTTTCTGAAGGCTACTCAGAGGGAAAAGCTGTAAAAATGTGAATGATTCTCTGCTATCTTCATAAAGGCAGGTTATAGTGTGAGACACACTGTGTCTGGAAAAATAGACACCAGGCATTACAGAAAGACAACACCAAAAAGAAAATGAATACAAGTTGGTCATGGTGGTCCAAGGGACATCTTGATCTGCCAAAAGTCATAATAAGAGCTTTCAAGTGTCATGACTCAGAATTTTATTTTAGGAGGAAAAAGCACGCCAACACTCAAGCAGGTGTCAGCCACAGCTCTGAGATCTGCCCAAACAAGGAAGTTACAGAATTGCTGGAAAGTGGGACAAATCAATCATTCAACTCACGAGGAGGAGGAGTTGCCATGGGAACTGTTCTCTCAATTCTCTTAAGAATAAGGACAAGGTCCCTGACATAGAATTGGACTAGTGATATCAGATAGCTTTTTGATTGATTGCCTTCCCAGACTTCATTTCATGAAATCTTTACCCCTGCCACCCTTCATTCATATAGTTCAGTCAGTAGGATGCTGGGGGCTTTTATTAAAAGAGAATCCCAATCCTACATCCTCAGTCAATTTAACTAGAGTTAGAAACCTAATACAAGCTGGACCAGTCATATCGGCTATTTGGCAATTGGATCTGAGTGAGATTATTTTCTCTTTTCAGGGAACTGCATACCCAACATGTAAAATAGGGACTATGGTGGGCATACATTATGTATGAGAATTCACTCACCATTGGCCCAGGGAAAGCATTAGTCTATTCATTATGGATACTCTCCCTTGACCCAAACAGCTGACATTAGTTTCCACCTTCAACACTGGTGGTCAAATTTCAACATGAAATTTGAAGGGGACAAATATCCCAACTCTAGCAGCAAGAATGCTCATAAGACCATTTCTCAAAAGGGAGTAGTATTTAATTTGTATTCAGACCTGTAATTATCTAATTATTCTATATATCAAGGGGAGATAGCTACTATTTGATGAATTGATATAACTTGTTGGGGTCTTATAACCTACCAGACGAGGCTCTATTTTGTTTAACAATCCAAAATACCCTATCATCCTACTTATTGAGACAAGAAACAAGGTTCATGGCATCATCCTATGATCAGATTTGATACAATTCTATGACTATACATTCCATATATAAAACCCTTCCTCTACGTTTTGCTATTTACCAATAGCTACCATTTATTATCATCTATATGCTGGCTAATACTTTGCCCAGCTAATAGCTATTTTATCTGCAATATCTAATATTTTTGTCATCCTGAGGTCAAGGAGGTGTGTGTGAATGTGACAAATCCAGATTTTAGACTGAGAAGTACTTGGCATTAATGCACATAATATTAAACTACTTTGATTTTTTTTTTTTTCTTGAGATGGAGTTTCGCTCTTTTTACCCAGGCTGGAGTGCAATGGCGCGATCTCAGCTCACCGCAACCTCCGCCTCCTGGGTTCAGGCAATTCTCCTGCCTCAGCCTCCTGAGTAGCTGGGATTACAGGCACACGCCACCATGCCCAGCTGAATTTTTGTATTTTTAGTAGAGACGGGGTTTCACCATGTTGACCAGGATGGTCTCGATCTCTTGACCTCCTGATCCACCTGCCTCGGCCTCCCAAAGTGCTGGGATCACAGGCGTGAGCCACCGCGCCCGGCCGTACTTTGAGTTTTAAATATTAAGCAAAGTGGCATATTTAGCCCTTTCCTAGATGCTAGCAGGAGAAAGCCTTTGATTTTTCATGACGCTTAACATGGATTTAATAAACCCAGCTATTGTAGAACCAAGTAATATGCAATTTCAATACTTATAAACAGAAACTATAGAGTTCACTGTGGAATAATTGTCAGCTCTCTCAGAACTTACGGGAATAAAATATTTCTTAATAAGCTTAGGCTACTCTACTGGATTTTCCTCATTTACCCTAAAATGAAATGGGGGAATTGAATATTTTAGAAATTTTTATTGGTAGCTTTAGTTAGCAATTATTCAAGAGTAAAGGTTTTGGGTATGTGTTAGTTTGCTAGGGCTTCTTTAACAAAGTAACTATAAATTGGTGGATTAGACAACAGCAGTATTTTGTTTCACAGCTCTGAAGGCTGAATATCCAAGTTTCACTTATCTACAGGATTGGTTCCCTCCGAGAACTGTGAAATAGAGAATCTGTCCCATGCCTTTCACCTAGCTTCTGGTGGTTTGCTGGAACTGTTTGACCTAGATGTGTCTCTCCATTCTCTGCCTTTATCTTATGTCATTCCTCGTGTGTGTGTGTGTGTGTGTGTGTGTGTGTGTGTGTGCGCGCGCGCGTGTCTGTGTCTGTGTTCATATTTCCTCATTTTATAAAGACATCAGTCACATTGAATTAGGGAACTGCCTAATGACCTCACCTTAACTTGACT
The DNA here is from genome assembly GCF_009761245.1 of Sapajus apella. Classification (NCBI taxonomy): domain Eukaryota; kingdom Metazoa; phylum Chordata; class Mammalia; order Primates; family Cebidae; genus Sapajus; species Sapajus apella. The sequence continues at coordinate 6,865,569 of NW_022436955.1, read as the reverse complement.
GATCAGATTTGCAATGATCCTATTTTCAAATAAGTTAATATTCTGAGGAAGTAGGAATTAAGATATCAACATATGAATTTAGGGGAGGACAAAATTCAGTCCACAACAGGGTTTTTTTTTTTTTTTTTTTTTTTTTCCAGAGGGGTAGTCCTTTACCTTATCCCTCTATTTGGAACTTGATTTCATATTTGAAGTTGCTTTTCAGGTTTATGGATACTAAGTATGTATGAGCTAAATGTCATTAACCCCAGTTCATGCCTTCTCTATCCATTTACAATCTTCTAGCTGTCTTCTGCTTTATCTCCCCTTCCTTGCCTCCAAGCTTTTGCCATTCTTTCAATGATGTCGCTGTAGTGAGACAGTTTTCTACTGGTTCATATATACTAAGAAAAGAAATTTTGCTGACGATATCACTTCCACCTGTTATGGATGATTAAATTTCTCTTATATTCTGACCAGGCAATAAATCCAGCATTATTTTCAGAAAATTGCAAAATTGTTCTGTTCACATCTTTTGTCAAAGAATAAACCAATCAGTAAATTTTATTGGAAGAGAGTCTGTCTCATAAATTTCTTTTACAAACATCATAAAGAGTCATTCTAAGAAAAAAACAATTTTCATTCATTATTTTTATTCTATGTCACTCTTTTTGAAAAAGATATTTAAAGCTCTGCTCTGGCTGAATTCCACATGTAATATGGAAATGTTTGGTACTGCTGACTGAGCACAGAACTTATGAATGCCTTTATTGTCTCTTTCTTTCTTTCTTTCTTTCTTTCTTTCTTTCTTTCTTTCTTTCTTCCTTCCTTCCTTCCTTCCTTCCTTCCTTCCTTCCTTCCTCCCTTTTTTCTTTTCCTTTCTCTCTTTCTTTCTTTCTCTCTCTCCCTTTCTTTCTTTTTCTTTCTTTCTTTCTTTACCTCCTTCCTTTTTTCCTTCTTTCTCTCCTTCCTTGCTTCTTTTTTTAATAAGTCATTAAGTGGAAATATTTTGATTTTTTTTTTTTTGCTTTGTTTTTTTCCAACAGCTGGAAGACCCAAACTACTTGGCAAATACACAAAAACAAATAGGCTCTAGGAACTGGTAATGAGTGAGATCTAGTAAATTCATCTCAGTTTAGGGTCAGAGTAAAATCCCATTTATTCTTATAGACCCCAGCTTCTCATGTTTCCTTATACCTGACTTCCAGATTTGCCTAACTCTTTGTGTTCTGTATAATTCTTTGTGATTTAGAGATTTATAGCATTTATTTATCCTTGGATTTCTGATTATATCATTGATTCTAAAGATATTTCCACTTTTCACTAGTCTGCCATAACAATTCTTCAATTAAATCTTACACACTATAGTGGTTTAGTGCTCAGGCAAGTGTTGCATAGATCTTTTAAAGAGGAAAATTGGATGCATTTAGGATTGTAAAAAATAAAGACGATTATTCAGAAATAGAAAGTTACCTTCATAACCATATATGATAATTAAGAATGCATTAGTTAAGTAGCTCTATTTTTCCTAAATGGAGCAAACATATTTCATTTTTATAACTCTATAGAGATTTTAATAAGCATTTTATCTGTTAGGTTTCAGTTTCTAGGAAAGAAATACCCTTAATTGTCTCTAGTATATAGCAAAAAGTGTCTCAGCTTACTTTTGCCATCTGAAAAATAAAAATAATTTACTCCAAATCTCATTTTTAATTTTTTAGTAAATGTTGAAAATGGAATCTATGTATATATTAAAGATGCCTTCATGTTGTCTTTATGGAGATTTATTATTATTTGGGCTGGTAAATGGCAGGATAATAGAAGAGAAAATATATTCAGCTTACTAAAAAACAACCCCTGTGAATTGTTGAATCTGTTAGAAACGTTTCTAGATAATCAGGCTTTCTTTTGTCCTATGTCTTTGAGACAAAATTTAATTGAGTTGTTTTTGAAGAGTCACCCTAATGTAAACTAGGGACTCAGGGTTATAGTGGTCTATCAATGTAGGATCACCGATTTTAACAAATGCATCATTTTGATAGGAGATGTTGATAATGAAGAGACTGTTTGTTGAGTGAGAGGCAAGGATATACAGAGGGAAGTCTCTGTATCTTCCACTCATTTTTCTGTGAACCTGAAAGTGCTCTACACAGTAAAGCCTATTAATACAATACATAAAGATTAATTAGATATTTTCCACTATGACTCGAATAAAATATTAAAATGTCACTGGAAAAAATTTATTTGAGTTTTGAATGAAAGAGTTGTGGTAGGCAAGAGTATTAATTTACAACCTTTAATTGATTGATATGACATGTACTAATTTTTTAAAAATGTGTTTTTAACACTGCAGATTACTGAGGAAAATTTAAGAAAAAACCCTCTTTCTTAAATAGCAGAAACAATATACTTTGAGGAAATATGAATTTATAAAATGTTATAGTTTGTTAACAGAGAAAAATGCAGTGTATAGGAACCAGAAATTGTTGTTTTCATGTACTTAATGTTATCAATGAGAAAATCTAGGTTTACAGAAATCAAGCAAAACTCTTCAGAAAATTGATGGCAGGACTATGACCAAAAGCTGAGATTTCTGACTCTTAAGCAGTTACTCATCCACATGGCCTTTGGCACAATGAGTCACTTATAAAAATAAGTAGTACATTTAGTGAGACAAAAATAAATAAATACACAGTTAGGCCAAGAGAGCCACTGAAATTGAAGAGACTCATATAATTTAATTCAATTGTCAATTTCAAGTCACGTTGTGTGAATGAGAAAACAGACTATAGCAGTAGTTCAGCTATAGCCACTCAGGAAATCATGACTGATCTAGAAACGAGCTCTTCTGCTTATTGACCTATTTTACCTCAAAGGATGCAGAATGGATCCCTTCTATTAGAAAAAACAAAAAGATAACTGCCTTAGTCCTTAAGCTTGCTAGAAAAAAAATACCATGGACTAGGTGGCTCATAAACAAGAGACATTCATTTTTACACATTTCTCATGATTGGAAAGTCTAAGATCAAAGAAATGGTGGATTTGGTAGCTGGTGAGATTCCATTTTCTGGTTCATAGATGGATATCCTTTTGCTGTGTCTTCTTCACATGGTAAAAGAAATGAGGAAGTTCTCTGGAGTCTCTTTAATAAGAACACTTATTCTGTTAATGAGACCTCATGATCTAATCATCACCCCAAAAAGCTTTACATCCTAATACCATCACCTTGGGTTTAGGTTTTAACATATGATTATGAGGAAGCACAGACATTCAGACCATAGCACTCTATCCCTTGACCTCCAAGGGGTAGCTAAGACTGTGCCCTCATAGTTTTAACTGGTTCCAGCATCAACTTTAACGGCTAGTTCCAAAATCTCATATAAATATAATCTAAATCAGCTGTGTGAGGCCCATGGTATAATTCATACTGAGGCAAATTTCTGTTCACTCATGAACTGTGAAATTAAACAAGTGAAGCACTTCCAAAATACAATGGTGAGAAAGGCATAAGACAGACATTCCCACTCTAAAAAGAAGAAATAAGAAAGAATAAATGGTTAACAGCCCAAGTAAGTCTGGAACTCACAGGTCAAGCAACATTAAATCCTAAGATGTAAGAATAATTTTTAACTCAATGTTCCACCTTCTGGAGATACTAGAGCAGGGATGAAGTTCTTAAGACTCTGGAAGTCCACCCCCACTGCTTTGCTGAGTGTGGCCCATGCCACAGACTCACAGGTTACAGTCACTTGCCTGTAGCTCTCCAAGACTGATGGTTCTATCAGTATAAGGTTGTAGGCATGGCCCTGCCCCCATAGCTCCGTGAAGCACTGTCCTGTTGGGAACTTTTTAGTAGCCCTACCGTTGTGGTGCCTCTCTGCCGGAGTTGCATAATAGAAGTTCTGAATGGCTTTATCCTTTGAAATCTGCATAGAGATGGTCACATTCCAACAGCTTGTGCATTCTGCGAGCTGTCAGAGATGGTAGTGCACAGACACCACCAAGGTTTACCATCTGTGTCCACTTTAGAAACAGCCACCATGACCTGCTGGAGCTAAACTGTAAGCAACCAGAGAATGCTGTGCTCGAATATAGAGAACATAGCCTTGAAGAGGCACCAGGAAATGAGCACTGAGTTTGGTGGGGTATACACAGCTCCTCCTTTGATACCATTCTGTCCCCAAGGACAAAACATTTTAGGTCTGTGATGGGAAGGATAGGCCTGATGATTCCTAACATACTTTTGTGTCACATTTTCATTATTTGGAACAATAGGTTTTGACTGCTGTTTAGCAGGCTGAATAATTTTCTTATCAGATGGTTGTTTAGCTATACAATTTACATTCTTTCCTAAACACACTTTCTCATTCTTTTTTTTTTTTTTTTTTTTTTTGAGACGGAGTCTCGCTCTTGTTACCCAGGCTGGAGTGCAATGGCGCGATCTCGGCTCACCGCAGCCTCCGCCTCCTGGGTTCAGGCAATTCTCCTGCCTCAGCCTCCTGAGTAGCTGGGATTACAGGCACGTGCCACCATGCCCAGCTAACACTTTCTCATTCTTTTCAATCTGAATAGGCAGAGAAGTTTCCAATTTTTTTAAGTTTTGCTACCCTTATGATTAAAAAATCTGTCACTGAATTCTCTCTGCTCACATTTTACCATAAGCATTCAAGAGAAGCCAAGCTACAACTTCAATACTTAGATTAGAAATATATTCAGCCAAATATTCTTTTTCATAGCTCACAAGTTCTACTTTTCATTAAGCACTAAGTCACAATTCAGTTAAGTTCTCTGCCACTTTATAACAAATATCACTTTTTCTCCAGTTTCTGATAACATGTTCTTTATTTCTCCCTGAGACCTCATCAGAGTGGTCTTACTCTGCACATTTCTACCAACCTTCTCTTCAGAACCACTTACGTATTCTCTAAGAAGACTGAGAATTTCTCTAGAGCTATCTTCTTGTTTTTCTGGGCCTCATCAGAATTATTAGTAACAGCCTGTTTATGGAAATATAGAGTTTCTCTGGCATGAAACTCCAAACCCTTCCAATCTTCCACCCATTATTCAATTCCAAAGCTGCTTCCACATTTTTAGATTTAATTGTTACAACAGCATCCCCACTTCTCAAAACCAATTTTCCGTTTAGTCTGTTTGGGCTGCTATATAACAGAATATCATAAAATAAACAACAGAAACGTACTTCTCATAATTCTGGATGCTGGTGTAGTCCAGGAGCAGAACAGATCAATAGATAGGGTATCTGGAAAAGCCCACATTCTGGTTCATAGATGGTACACTCTAGTAGCATCCTCATATGATAGAAGGGCTGAGTCAGCTCCCTTGGGCCTATTTTACAAGGGCACAAATCCCATTAGTGAAGACTCTTCCCTTATTACCTAATCACCTTCTAAAAGGTCCCATCTCCTAATACTATCACATTGGGAATTAGATGTCAACATATGAATTTTAGAGGGACTCTAACATTCAGCTCATAGCAATATCTCTGCATATAAATAAATGTAATTGGATCCACAGAACTCCATAGAGTCTGTAATCTGACTTCTATGTCTGTTTTGTGTATGTTTGTTTATTTTGTTTTATTTCTTTATTTTTTGTTGCTATTAGGTTGGCTTATGTTTATTTATTTTAAATTATAAAAAAAGCAAGTACACTAACAATTCAGTGGCTTTCACATAATAGGATATATGCAGGATATTTTCATGTACTGTTTTCATCAATTTCATAGCAACAATGATTAATTGGTTGCATTAGTTATACCTTATTTTGTCATTTATTGAACCCATAACTTATACAGGCTAAATACAGAGCCTGCAATTCCAACAAATATGTAGCCTGAGAATTGAACAGTGATTTCTGAGTCATTAACTGAGGCTCTTTACTTACATGTTTAAGCATCTGGGAAATATTTCTTCAAGTATTTATTCTGTAGACATCTTAATAAATGCATTGCAATTCCATGGTTTGACTCTATTTAAACTTCAGAATAAGTTTTGAAGATTTCTTAGGGTGTTAAATTGTGAATGGTAAACACTATTAAAATCAGGAAGTCAGTTTCAAATGCAATTTCACAAATTTAGTTCTTAAGAAAAACAAATCTATAAATACTTAAATTCGAAAGATGCCTTGTTACTCATAATGGAATATTGTGGAAGGCTTTACCTGCTCAATAGCTCAAGTTCACATTAGCAGATGTTTTATAAGCTTGTTAAGAACATAATCATCCTAATCATTTCATTTCTCAGTAAGGTTCCAGATGCTTGGCTGTAACCATAGTTATAGTCTCAAAAGATGTATCTTATTTTTATAGAAATACAGACCATAAATTAAAAGAACTGCTCTTTAATACTATATTTAGCATAATAACTAAACATGTTGCTCTTTCTTCAAAAATGTAAAGTGAATGATTTATTTAGGCTTTAAAAAAGAAATGTTGAGTGTTCCTTGTGCCCCACCTTATGATAAGCAGTAATGATCGAAGAATAATGGAAGCATGAACCCTTTCTTCAGTGAATTTGAAAATTAAATCAAGAGATAGAGAAAGCTGTAAAATATCAGAGATGAAAATAATATGTGCAATACACTGATAACAACTACAACATCTCAAAGCATTTTTTTAGCTTGTACTCCATGTCAATCAGTGTTCTAAGTGTTCTATATGTCTTAACTCATTTATTCCACATTAAATTACTATGATAAACACTTCATGTAAATAATCATTTTTAATCCAAAAAATTACCACATCTTTACAGTTATTGATTACAATTATCTTCATGGTTTTACACATGGAACTGAGTAATTTTAAGGGAGTTCAATAAAAGAGCTACCTATAAATTCTTGATGGACTTAGAAAAACAGCAATGAATAGGGCTGTACCTGGATTACCTATAGTAAAGAACACAACGTTTTGCCACTTAGTTGTATAAAAAAGAAAAATGCTCAACATTACTAATTATCCAAAAAATACAAATCAAGACCACAATAAGATAGCATCTTACTTTAGTCAAAATGGCTAATACTAAAAAATCAAAAAACAACAGATGCTGGCATGAATGCAGAGAACAGAGGACACTTACATACTGTTGGTAGGCATGTAAATTAGTACAACCACTATGGAAAACAGTGATGAGATTTCTCAAAGAACCAAAAATACAATTAGCATTTGACTCAGCAATTCCAGTACTGAGTACCTATCCCCTCTTAAAAAAGCATTGTATTAAAAATCATCTGAACTCATATGTTTATTCAAGTACCATTCACAATAGCAAAGTCATGGAATCAAGCTGTGTGTCCATCAACAGGGGATTAAGTAGAGAAAATGTGGTATATATACAGTATGATATACTATGCAGCCATAAAAAGGAACAAAATTGTGTCCTTTGCAACAACATGGATGGAGCTGAAGGCTATTATCCTAAGAGAAATAACTCAAACATAGAAAATCAAATACTGTTTTCGCTTGTAAGTGGGAGATAAACAACGGGCACAAAGTACATAAAGATGAAACAATGCACACTGGGGACTCCAAAATGGAGAATGTTGGAAGGAAGATGAAGTTAAAAAAATTGCCTATTGATTACAATGGTCACTACTTGGGTGAAGCACATGCTAGAAGCCCAAACCCCACCATCATGCAGTATGTCCATGTAACAAACCTACACATGTACCTTAAATCTAAATTAAGTTTTTTTAGAAGGGAAAAAGGAGAAGAGCCAGTTAATGGAATTTGGAGAAGTGCCTGGATGGATAGAAAAGAGGGTCAGTGAAGAACCACAAAACCCAGAAGGAAATAAGTGAGGGGAATAAATATTCCAATATCTCTCTCCTTCTGTCTAAGATCTACTGCTGGTGCCTTCACTGACAGGAAGTCAGAAGTCAAGAAATAATCACGATATACTTTCAAGAGGTGTGGAGATGGGTTGGAAGTGAATATGGGGAAGCAACTGATACATGTCCAGCAGAGAGAAGAGAAAACATTCAGAGGAAGGTGAGGATTTGGGTCTAAAAATGCAGCTAAGCTGCAAGATATGAAGCTGATGAAGAACTCTATCCTCTATCACTTTTATATTACTTAACGGTACTTTCCTACTCATTTTACATGTTTAGCCAAATTGTTCATTCAAAGTTAGATGCATGAAAATCATATACAACAAATATGATAAAACATATGAGTGGAGAAATTTAACAGGGGAATATCAGAAAATTATTGTCAGATAGTCAATGGCATGCACATCACTTCCTGTTTATGAATGTATATTGATATTGCTCTAGACACTAAGTGGGAAAAAAACAGACAATTTCTTTCTTCAAAGGGTTGTAAGTCCAGATGAAAAAGATAAGTAAATCAAGAATTACAATACACTATGGCAAATGCATTGCAAAAAGCACTAAAAGAATGACAATATTTTGCAAATATTATGTCATTAAATAATCACTACTTCCTAATAAAGGTGATGTTTTTATTGATATTTTACAAAGAAGTTAAGTAACTTATTCATAACCTGACTTACTAGTGTCACAATCATTCTGACCTCAAAGTCCATGATCAAATTCCTGTCATGAAAATACCTCCCTTTTACCGGGTGCAGTGGCTCATGCCTGTAATCCAAGCATTTTGGGAAGTCGAGGGGAGTAAATCACCCTGAGGTCCCGAGTTCAAGACTAGCTTCACCAACATGGATAAACCCTATCTCTACTTCAAATAAAAAAATTATCTGGGTATGGTGGCACATGCCTGTAATCCCAGCTTCAAATAAAAAAATTATCTGGGTATGGTGGCGCATGCCTGTAATCCCAGCTACTCAGGAGGCTGAGGCAGGAGAGTTGCTTGAATTTGGGAAGCGGAGGTTGCAGTGAGCTGAGATTGTGCCACTGTATTGTAGCCTCAGCAACAGAGTGAGACTTCATCTCAAAAATAATCATTAAAATCTCCCTTTGTGTCAGACAACAAAAATAAATATTTTGCCAATAACCAGAAAGCTGCAATAAACTATGGTTAGGGATAGAGACAGTGTTATAGTTCTTAAACAGTCTATAATGTTTTCCCGAAAATGTAGTTGATTGTGTTTTAATCCTATGGTCAGTTACTGACATTTTCTGAAAAACAGGTATGATATCCAATCTAATTCAGGTTTCACTGAAGATATATGTACATATGTTCCATCCTGCTGAAATAGTTTCATAGCCCACTACCTATGCTCAGTCTTCATATTAGAAGTTATTTATGTTCCGGTACATCATATATGATCCACTATGACAATATAAATTTATATAATCCTCAGCTGTTACTTCTGTACACCCCAATCTTTCATCTACTAGCCTCTACTTCTACTAAACGAAATAAAATCATGAACATAACTCTTTATAGAGATAATTTTCTCCCATCAAATATGCATGAGTACTTCACAGCTGAGTAATGTAGAAAATATTAAGCCACATTATGAAATACAGTAAATAGAGCTTGAAAATTGTCAATTTTTGATGTGCCTCTCTTTACTCAACCATGAGATCATATTAATGTTAATCTTTAAAACTTTGTAAAATATAACAATAGGGAGCTGCTACAATGTCATTACTCTGGTAGAACCTATTTGACTTAATGCTATTTGACTTTTGTTATAATTTTACAAATTGTAAGTAACTTTACTGCAGGAGAAAAATATTAGACAAAAGAAGGAAAAGAAAGAAGGAAATAAGGAAAGAAGAAAAGAAAGAAAGAAAGAAAGAAAGAAAGAAAGAAAGAAAGAAAGAAA